>NC_054480.1:138874362-139174362 GCF_017639515.1 Carcharodon carcharias | reverse complement strand
GATACTGCTTGACCTGAGAATTTCCAATATTTTTTGTTCATATATCTTTGGTTCAATAAAGTGCTTTTAACAAAGCTGTTTGGTTATAATTGACAGTACTAAGACTTGGTATTTACTTCTTAATCATGCAACCCATTTAACTTAACTTTGAAATCCACGTTTACTACAGTTCATGTCACATTCTTTTAATTGTTCAGTCCGACTAGATATAGTATACGGCATCGGATGACTTAAGCAAACCTGACTGCAGTACTTTAATTTTAAAAAAAGTAATGAAAGTGGTACATTTTTTAACTTATTGGAATGGTAATTGTATGCTTGCATATATAAATATATTGTGTTGTGGGAGCAAAGGAACGCTTCAGGGCAAATTTGTATTGGCTTATGGATTCATCTCAGTGACTGCTATTTATATGCTCTGTTCACTTGTAATGTTTTGTTTCAACTCGGATAAAGGACTCAACATGTGAATTTATTTGCTTGAAGGCTAGCTTCATTCTAGGATTCTGAACATTCTAAACAAAATAATAAACATGGACCAAGCTGGCCAGTTAATTAATAGTTCTTTGGAGTTCTGCAAACATTCATGACTGGTTTCTGACAGATACTGCACTGGATCAACTCCATTTCAGACTCTGGAACAAAGGAAATAGGAGCAGGAGTTGAATCTGGTCTGGCATTCAACTGGATTCGTGGTGGGCAGCCTGTTGGCCACATGTAGCACATCAGGGTCCTGAATGCAGCCCGAGAGACATTGTGTGGACTGTTGCTCACACGCAGGGTTGCCAGATTCCACTGGTTTCCATCCACATAGTTTGCTTCCTACCGGCATTATGCACAAAGTAAGGGCATGTGAAGTGAGGTGCGTGTAGATTGCACACAACTTTGACTGTGAGAGCCGTGTCCAGTCGATGTCCAATCAAGGCATTGCTATGGTTCAATCAGCACGCCCCGCAAGTTTTAGGTATGCAAAATTACTCTATCCTGGGAGACTGTCTTGGTTACGAAGCAGGTGGATGTGAGAAGTTGCGCTTTTTTTGGCGTACTTTTGCCATTAATTTTATTTGCCCCTAATTATACAATGGATTGCTTTGTGTTGAAGTGGCGTGATAAAGGACAATCATGCAAAATCAAAAAGCACAGAGGAAGAAGTAGTAGCCAAAAAGAGGAAAATAGGTTACTAGCTCAGAATGGTAAAAGAGGGTTGGGAGCTGGATTATTTTGTTACTGAACAGAAAGGGAGACCATTTTGTTTAATTTGCAATGAGGTGATATTAGTTCCAAAAAAATACAATGTTAGGAGACCATTATGAAACATGCCATTCTTCACACAGCAAAATTTCCAGAAGGTTTTGCCCAACATGTTCGACAGCTTCTAAATCTGAAGGAAGCCATGGAAACATTTTCTATAACATGATATGAAATATTCGACATGTATTTAATGTTATTCATGGGGCCATGGTTAGTGCACATGCCCAATTTCAATCTTGCGGCCCATTGAGATGAAGGAGGGCCTCTCATGTGATCCAGTCACCAGCATAGGTTGCCCACCATTGAGCTAGATTATAGTTGATCATCTATCTCAATGTCATTTTCCTGCATTATTCCCATATCCCTTCATATCTCTGTCTTGAATATACTCAATGACTGAGCTACTACAGCCCTCTGCAGTACAGAATTCCAAAGATTGAGTGAAGAAATTCCTTTACACCTCAGTCCTAAATGGCCTACCTCTTATTCTGAGATTGTGTCCCTTGGTCCTAGATGTTGTCAGCTTGGAGTTAACTCCAAAAAAAATCACAAGTAGAGATACAGTAGATTGTCACGCAGAGCTGTGAAGCTTGAGATGAGAGACAGATCACCTGTCAATTTTTTATATCCTGCATAGGAGTGCAAGAGTGTGTTAGTCAGCATGAGTTAGTGCCCTATGCATATTCAAATTTTGAATTGGCTTGAACATTGTAGCGAAAGGAGTTGAGGCCAAAGTTAAAAGAAGGATCACTTATCAATTGTGAAGAAAAAGAACACTCTATGCTTACACTTGGACATTGAAGAAATATTGAGAGGAAAATTATTTTCTTAAATGAGGAAAATAGACATCTTGGCCATAGCATTAGTAGCAAGTGGAGGAGTTGGTGAAATCATGGTAGATAGCTTTTATCAGCCATCCTGAAACTGAGATAATAGCTATTGGTTAAACTTGAGCAAGCTGAAGGAACTGTCTGAAGGATTGTAAAACGAGATTTATTTTCCATTAAATGATATGGAAATCAGTGATTTAGTTTTTAAAGAGAGATGTAATACTGTAATTGAAAAGGAAATTGTGGACTTGCTGAATAATTACTGTGTATTGGTCTTAATAATAGAGGAAGACTAAGAAAGTGCCTAAGTTATGAGGAAATCTTAAAAAATAAATGGAGAAATTTAATGCAGAAGAAAACTATAATGGCAAAAATTATGAGGCTGAAGATTGACAAATTTCCAGTACCTTGTGATTTCTTCCCCCTCAAGGTATTAAAAGGAGGAGGTGAGGAAATTGTAGATGCTTTAGTCATGATTTTCCAAGAATCTCGGGTGAGTCAAGAATTGACAGTCTGGACTGGAATATTATTAATGTCACTCCATTATTTAAGAGTGGAAGAGAGAAACAAGAAAGTTGTAGGTCTTTTACGGACATATATGTTACATGAATTGCCGACTGACTGGATAAATTATGAACTGATCATAAACTCAGCATGGATTTGTAAAGAGAAAATAATGTATAACCTAGTTGGTTCAGTAAGGTGCAAGGCTAGGGAATGTCTAAGGATATTAATTATATAGATTTTGATTTTTAAGATGACATTTCACAAAATTCCACTTCCAGCAAAAATAAAGGCACATTGGTAGGGAATTATTAAGGAGTTTGTTTATATAGTGGAGATTATATTTTATCAATGACAAACACATATATCAAAGTTTGCTGATGGCACTAAGTTAGGTGGCACAGTAGGTGGTATATAAAGGAATTAAGTTGCAAAGGAACACAGTGAGTGTAAATTGGCAGCTAGAATTGTGTGGGAAGCTAGAAGGCAAACCTAAAATATCAGAGTACCTTCTAAACAATCAAAAACTAGGAACTGGCGAAGCAAGAGGTTTTGGGGATTTGTGTGCAGAGATCATTGAAATCTACTGGACAGGTACAAAAGGCTATTGAAATGTTGGCCTTTATTTCAAAGGGCTGGAAGTTATGCGACAGTTATGTAAAGCACCAGTTAGACCACATCTAGAGTACTGTGTTCTCTTCTGTTTATTGTACCACAGGGTGCAGTGCAGGTTTGCTGGAAAGCTTCTGAGGCTAAAAGGATTAAGTTACAAGAGTATGTTGCATAGACTAGACTTGTATTCATTTAAGACCTTCGACCGTAGTACAAAAACATTAACTCTGTTTCTCTCCACAGATGTTGTCTACTGAGTATTTCCAGCATTTTCTGTTTTTATTTCAGATTTTCAGCATCTGTAGTAATTTGCTTTAGGAGGCTTGTGTTCTCTTGACAGTAGAAAATTAAGGAGTACCCCATTTTTTGAGGTGTTTTAAGATGATTAAAGGACTTGATTATGTCATTGAGAGACTATTTTCTCTGATGAGTCCAAAGTAAGGGAGCATGTTCTTAAACATTAGACTTATGCCATTCAGGAGTGATGTCAAGAAGTACTTCTTCACAGACAGGCTATTTGAAATCTAAAATTATTATTCTACCTGCACTCCCACAAAAAAACTTGAGATCAATCAAAAATTTCAAAGCTAAGATTGATAGATTTTTATCTGTAAAGGTTATAACTGATGGAATCAAGGCAGGTAAGTGGAGTTGAGGTACAAATAATCATCGATGTAATCAAATGGCAAGGAGCCAAATGCCAAATTGCTGTTATTTTCCTATGTGCTGCGAGGGTGCTTGATGAGAACTAATTTCATGATGTAGAGGGGAATCATCAATATAAAAGTTAGCTGAGAGTGAAAGAAAATACAGGTTATCGATGAAAAGATTTGGTAGAAGTGAGATTGGGACTTGAGAGAAACAGTGAATGTCACTTCCAAAATCCAGATAATGTGGCAAAGCATTTTTGTAAAGGCAGTAGAATGTTGGGGTATGTAGCCAAACAGGAGAATGGAAAATCTCCTAATTTATGTTAGTGTTTATTGCTGTGTTTAAAGAACTAACACCAAGGATTTCCAATTCATTGGTCTATCTACACTTCATTTCAATTTGGTCACCAAGCTGTTATGGTACAGCGGATGGTAAATGCTAAGTGTTCAAACCCCAGGGGGAAACTTGAAACAGCTGCTGCAACTATTTTTACGATTTGTATTTATTTCAAGATGCATGCCTTGAATTCAGTAGTAATAAGACCATTGAGTCTTATAGGTTTCTTACAAAACTAAATTAAACCTTTACTAATAAAAAAAATGATTCTAAGCACGTTTACAAATAATTACTATGATAACTCCTAGCTCCCCTAGTTAGTCTAACTCCAGTTACCCCTCTGTTAAGGCAATAGTAAGACATAGATTTTAAAAGACCCAGGCAAAGTAACACTCAATACCCTGAATAGTCAAATTCAAAGTGAGTTTTTCTCAGCTTTAGTTCCTTGTAGACAGCGGCTTGAGGTTTAGATGCTGGAAGCTTTTCACACCTGTGTTAGATCTTTGCCTGCCCTTACACACAGCCTTTTCTCCTTTATACATATTTTCCCCTTTGAATGCAGATTCCAATTTTTTCACTGTCTTTGGACTTTATCTCTAATAATAAAAATCTTTCATAGTACCAATTTTACCAGTAATCTTTGGGGAAAAATAAACAATTTCTTCTCCTGGTTAGGTGAAACATTTCACCCCTTCTTTTGAATTCAAGCTACTCTAGTTTATTTTAAAATGCAAATTTTCCTTTTACACCTCACACCCTGCAACTTCCACCATGTTTACCTACTTAACATTTCAAGCCTAGCTAAACCTAGCTTCAAACCGTCATGTGCCTTCTCGCATTCCTGTGTCCTTTGAGACTTCTTGTTCTTTTTTCAATAGTTCAATCAATGGAGCAACCACACTACTAAAATTTGGTACAAATTTCCGATAAAACCCACGCATGCCCAGAAATCTCAAAACTTTGTTTTGTTGTAGGCATGAGGAAATCTACAATAGCCTTGACTTGCACAAATCTTGGAGTCACCTTACCATGTCCAATGGTATGACCTAGATAGATAACTTGCACTATTGCAAATTTACTTTTAGCCAAGCTCACAGCCAAATTACCTTCCTGTAATTGAGTAAATAGTTCTTTGATATTGTTAATGCTCCTCCCAAATCTGACTGAAAACTATCAAGTTGTCAATATACGCAGCACAATTGCCCAGACCTGCAATTACTTTGTCTTTGGAATGTTGCAGATGCATTTTTCAGAACTTTAAACTGACATAGTCCATCTGGCATCACAAAAGCCGATATCTCCTTTGCTCCCTCCAATAACGGTACTTGCCAATATCCTCTTAGCAAGTCAATCTTTGTGATAAATTTTGATTATTCCACTTTCTCAAAACAATCTTCTAACCGTGGTATCGGATATGAATCCGCTTTTGTTACTGCATTCACCTTCAATAATCCACACACAGTCTTCGTGCTCTACCGGTTTTGGTACCAGCACAATAGGCGAACTCCAGTTACTGCAACTAGACTCAATATCATTTTAAAGCATGAATTCAATTTCTTTCTGTATTTGTGATAACTTTGTCGATTTAATGTACAAGGATGTTACCTTATCGAAAGTGAAACTTCTACACATATATCATGTATAGCTAAATTTGTCCTTAGCTTATTCCCACAAATATCTTTGTGTGACCTCAATAGCTTCCCCAAATCGCTTTGACACTTGTCTGGAAGGTAACTCAATATTTTGTTTAAGTTTTCAAGTACCCCATCATTATCCAATTTAATTAGAGGAAAATCAATTTCAGAATCCTTCATCTCTATCTTCCTCATTATGTACCATGACTAATACCTCCTTTTGGCCCCTCTTCCCTGTCAAAGTACTTTTTAAGCATATTTACATGACATGTCTTGCTTTTTTTTCTATAATATTTATTAAATAATTTCCTTCTCTCAATTTCTTTTCAATCCTGTAAGGCCCACTAAGCCTTGCCTTTAATGAGTCATCTGTACTGGTAACAGAGCTAGCATTTTCTCCCCAGCAAGAAAACTGAGCTGTAGCTTTCCTGTCTGCCTTCACTTTCATTACTTGCTGTGATATCTTTAAACGTTCCTTAACTAACTCGCATGCTCTGTTCATTCGCTCTCTGAAGTTTGAAACATAATCCGGGAGACTAGTTTCTGAATTTTGGCCTGCCAGTTTCTCGTGAATAAATTTCAGTGGTCCCCTTACTCATGACCATAAACTAGTTCAAAAGGACTAAAACCAGTCGATGCATTAGGAGCATCCCTAATCCAAATAACAAGAATGGGATTCCCCAACCCAATCTTCTGGATAATCCTGATTATACACGCTCATCATAGTTTTTAAAATTTGATGCCATCTTTGCAAAGCCCCTAATGACTCAGGATGATGAGCTGTTGACTTAAATTGTTCATGGCTGTGACATGAAATTTGAACCCTGATCTGATTGTATTTCTTTAGGTAAACCATATCTTGTAAAAAAAAAATAATTTGTCAACTCTTCCACAGTTTTCTTTATTGTAATATTTCTCAAAGGTATTGCTTCAGGAAACCTGGTAGACACATCCATTATTGTCTGTAAGTACTAATTTCCACTTTTAGTCTTTGGGAGGGGTCCTACACAATTAATCATAACCCTAGTAAAAGGTTCTTCAAATGCTGGAATGGGAATTAAAGTGCCAGCTTAATCACTGCTTATGGTTTCTCCATCATCTGACATGTGTGACATGTTATGCAGAATTTGCCTACATCCCTATGCAATCCAGGCCAATAAAAATGTTTTTCTATTTTCATCTGTGTCTTTCTAATTCCTAAATATTCCCCCATTGGAATTTGATGAGCTAGCCCCAGAATCTCATTTCTATATCCAAGTGGTATTACAATCTGATGCACCTCCCTCTAGTTTTCATTTGCTGAAACATGATTCAGCCTCCCATTTTCTCATTAAAACATTTGATTTAATATAATAACATTCTGGAATACATTTTGGCTCTCTTCCTAAGTAAGCTGCCTGATGTAATTGTTTTATTTGTGTATCCTTTTTCTGTAACTCCAAAACTGCCTTGAGTTAAACACCTCAGCTACATTGTCTTCCAGTCTTTCTTCCTGAACAATCTTATTAAACACAGTCAGCTAATTGGATTTCCAAATCCCTCTATCTTTTAATTTCCTATTCTTTCAACCTATGAGCCTGTGACCTTGATATCTCACAATCTGGACACAATTCAGCATGTGCTGTCTGCAACTCTTCTGTTGAAAACATTTATGCAGGCTGCTCAGCTACCATAGGCAACACCCACATCTGGGACCCAGCTATATCATTGGCAACACCCACATCTGGGACCCAGCTATATCATTACCCAGAATAAATTGAACCCCTGCAATGGGCAATTTTTCCACCAGTCCAACAATCACCTCACCCGTTTTCCACTTACTCTTTAAATTTGCCTTCAGAATGGAATAGGTTTAGCATCTCCATGAACTCCTGTTCCTGCAATACTTCCTCTGAACAACAAGTATCATTATCCCACAACATTAAGGATTGACTAGCCTCTGTGTCTCTTAAAATTTTAACATCTTTACCTACTCCACCCTGTGGACATCAGAAGAATTTCCTTCACATACAAAATTTTTTAACATTCCCACTTCTTTACCTATCACTGATTCTCGTTGTTTTACCTCTACATAAACCACTGGTTTTTCCTGTACCTAAACCTCAGAAGCCACAGTACTTTTATTTCCAGTACTTTTTTGGACCCCTATAATTCCAACAGAATTTCCCTGTAATTTCCAATGCACTGACTTCCTGTGTCCAACTTAATTACAATGAAACTGTTTTCAGATGTCACCTCTACCCTCAGCACCTTCCTTTTTATTCTGAGAAAAAACTTCCTGGGAATTTCCACCTACTCCTCTTCCCTGACTATTCACCTTCCTTTCACCTTTCCACTTTCTATGTTTCTCTGATTTAAAAAGATTCATTCACCGGCCAGGATTACTTTGTTTTACTTTCTCAAATTTGATATAACACACTATCAACACCCCTTTTGACCTTTTTGTTTATGATATCTTTTGCAATCTCTCCTTTGCCTCCACCTATCACTGGCCTTCTATCCAGCTTCACCTGTCCCACCCCCCTTAAACAGTATATATTTCACCACGTTTTTACTATTTAGTTCTGAAGAAGAGCCCTACGGACTTGAAACGTTGACTCTGTCTTTCTCTCCACAGATGCTGTCAGACCTGAGTTTTTCCAGCAATTTTTGTTTTTGTTTCAGATTTCCAGCATCTATGGTATTTTGCTTTTATCAATATAAGTTTGTCTAGGTTGTTTTCTCTCATTCCTAAATTTCTGACTGTATGCCTCAGGAACCAACTCAACTCGTATGTATTCAAAATAGTCTTTTTTACCACATAATAGTTCACCAACATTCTGCCAGTGGAGCATAAACCTCTGTCCTCTACCTACCAATCTGAATTATAACAACAATGTCCAGTTTTACTGTGGCTGTTTCATCTGTTTAGCTATCTTCTCAAATGAAATAAAAGATGCTTCAACACCTCTTTACTGAAACTTTGGAAGAGCTTGTACAAATTTAAACATCTCTCCACTGGGTTCTGATCTGGAAATAAGTCCTCCCTGACCTACTGACACTTCTATTTTAACTACCAGCATTTTAAGTTGGAATTCTCTCATCCTTTCTTCTCTTTCCTCTTCTAACCTTGCCATTTCTGATTCCCTTTCCTGTTTTCTTTCTCGCTCCTGCCTTTCTTTCTGTTCCCTTTTGAAGTGCTCTTTCTTTTTATTTTTCTGCTGCCTCTACTTCCAATTTTTTCATTTGCAACTGAATTTGAGCCCATTCCCATGACCCACCCCTTGGAGAATTTGATCTCTTGGGTATTCCTTCCAATTTTAAATGCTGTGCTATACCTTCAATTATGTCTGATTTCTGTACCCCTGCAGGTAATCCCAATTGTAACTGGTCTGTCAATTTCATTAACTTCACTTTATTTACCTTTTGTACCAGTCAAACTCCCAGACAAGTCTTAGCAACTGTCAAAGCCATTTTACAGTCTCTCCACTTCAAAAAAAAACTTCTCACCAACTCCTGAATTCAAAGTGTTTCTCGCATTCATAACCTTAAGAATCACCAACTCCAAACTAATCAAGGAATATCATATATATCCCACAAAGAACCCCCAATGTTGTTATGGCACAGTGGATGGTAAATGCTGAACTGTTCAAATCCCAAAGGGAAATTTGAAACAACTGCAACTGTTTTCATAGTTTGTATTTATTTCAAGATGCATGCCTTGAATTCAGTAGTAATAAGACCAAGTTTTATAGGTTTCTTACAAAACTAAATTAAACCTTTATTAATAAAAAAAAATGATTGTAAGCACGTACATAGGTTTACAAATTACTACTATAATAACTCCTAGCTCCCCTAGTTAATCTTACTCCCAGTTACACCTTCGTTAAGGCAACAGTAAGACAGATTTTAAAAGACCTAGGCAAAGTAGTACTCAATACCCTGAACAGTCAAATTCAAAGTGAGTTTTTCTCTGCTTCAGTTCCTTGTAGACAGCAGCTTGAGACTTAAACGCTGGAGGCTTTTCACACTTATGTTAGATCTTTGAATGCCTGTCCTTGCATACAGCCTTTTTACATATTTTCCCCTTTGAATGCAGATTCCCATTTTTTCACAATGTCTTTGGACTTTACCTCTCCAATAATAAAAATCTATCTTAGTATCAATTTTGCCAGTAATATTTGGGAAAAATAACACTGTTTCTTAACTTCCGGCTAGGTGAAACATTTCACCCTCTCTTGAATTCAAGCTTCTCTAGTTTATTTAAAAATGATAATTTTCCTTTCACACCTCTCATCCTGCAACTTCCACCACATTTACCTACTTAACATTTCAAACCTAGCTTATCTAATGATAGATCAAAGCCTTCAGACCAGCTGCCTTTAACTCCATTAAGTCCCGCACACAGATCCTATAGACAGACCCCACGATTACTCTACAATAAATTCTAATAACATGAAAATGATATCTTCCTGACAATAGCCACTAGATTTTTGTTTCTTTGTAAAATTTAATAGCAGATCAGGAGTGTGGATGATTGGAACAAAGTTTTATTTGATGAGAAATTTAGTGTACCCAATTTTCCATCTTGGATTGTGCATTACAGGTTGTGCTAAGCAGTCTGATGTGATCATATAAATCAACAAACTACATGGGTGAGCTACTTAGTTTAGCCAGTTTGAACAATTAACTGTTGATGGAGAGGAGGAAATAATTTGTTACATTCTAAAAGTATTCACTGTGCTCATATTAATGAGAACTTCTTCCGCCATCTGCTTCACATATGATTCAATAAAACATGCTCAGCAAGGAAATGGGTCAAACATCGAGCCTCATGGGATTTTTAAAAAATGGAGTTACTGTTCACACATTTGGCTGGAGAAAAGCAAGAATCCATATTTGTTTTTGTTTCCCCCAATTCGGAAAACATTGGGGTAAATTGCACATTTTCATTAATACTCTATGCAAGCATTAATTTTACACAACCCAAGTATTTAAGCATCTGTATGACTCAATACTACTCTGTGCAGCCACTATATGGTAAGACTTCTAGCTGTTACATGATCTTTGGATTAGTCATGCCTTTAGGATTAGTAAACCTTGCTGAGAAATGGATTGTGCCTAGTGCCACCATTATTAGAATGGTGTCAGCATGTGTTATTTTTAATAAAGTAACACACTGCAGCAAGCAGTTATTTAAAATGTGTATATATTTATAGCAAAACAACAAAAGGTTAAAGCTTTTAACAACCTGACAGAGGATTTGTTGAAAAAACTGGCCATCTGATTGGAAAGCAGATTGGAAATCCAAGATAGTCATTGACTGGATTTCAAATCTCAAGAGAGATTATGTTGCTGTTAGATGATCACAGAGGAATGTAGTATAATCCTCTATCAACCAGTAAAATCAATACTGATATTCATTATGCCTAATCACATGGAACTGAAGTAGGCTGCATGCCACACAAGCAAAAGAACAGAAATGGAAAACAGTAAATAGACCATGGAAAAAGATGAAGTCATTAATTCTAAATGCCCTATATATAGTGAACTGAAGTGGACTCCAAGGTGAGCCAACTGTTCATGTGTTTCATGCTGCATCTATCCATTCATTTTATTTAAATTGTATTTTATGCATTAAAAGACCATTAAGTAAGGGTAATATTGCAATATTTGTTCACTCATTTGTAGAATTTGTTTACATAGCCTCATGGCTAGTTGGTGACAAATAATGGAAGACATTTGAGAGCACAAGATAGCTAAAGTGAGAAAAGCCTACACTCCCACTAGCTCATCTTTCCAGAAAAATCATAAAACCCTCCCAACTCCATCAACTGTTTCTTAAATGTTCTAAGGTTTATGGCTCTTAACCTTTCTAAAAGTTTGTCATTTTATGTGCCATTAAACTGGTTGTCTTTGGTCCTAAATTTATCTCAGTAGTTTGAACCCATGCTCCCATGTCTTAATCTCTTTTAGGTAGTGTTCAGGATCAATTTTCTATCAGTTCCTGACTTTTATGTGACTCTATATGCTTGTCAGTTGCCTTCTTTCTAGGCTGCAGCATACAACTCCAACCCTATTTCCCTCACAATTCAGCCCTCATGGATCTTCCAGTTGCCTGAAGAGCTTAAATGGCATTGTTATCTCTGATTAGACATTGCACAACTCTTCTTACATGGACCTGTTGCCTTCTATCCTTTTATTGCCAATTTTTGAACTTTAAGCTTAAATATTAGTCTTTCATACAGAGTTTTGTCAAATGCATTTTGGAGATCAAATACACCACATCATGGGGCTTTCCATAGACCATTTGAATGTTACTTTCTCCAAACAAATTCAGCAGTTGGTCAGGTTCTTTGATTATTTACTATACTACATGCCGATAATCAAGTTTATAGTTCATCCCATTATTTTACTTTATATTGATATGACGAATGATCCTGTCGTTGCCTGTGTCTGCTTTTATCTCTTTTGAACACTGGTATCACATCAACTAGTTTTAACCTAGCATAATCTCCAATGTTGAACAATTCCCTCGTATGTGTCATTGAATCATATCCCTTGTCTGTCTTATACTGTCACACAATTACTATGCTTCTCTATATTTGTTTTGAAACCCAGCTGGAATTTAAAATTTTTTATACAAATTAATTCTGCTTAGATTAATGTTATTTAGCATGACATTATTTCTTCCCTAATGAAAACTTGGAGAATATATTCATTGTGTATTAACTATATAATGCCCCATCAGCCTCATTTTGAGATCCTTGTCTCTTCTCCAGCTGTGTTCTTACTATTACGATGTTGAAGAGGTTCTTTACTATTATGCTTTCCACCTACATTTATGCTTTTGTTTGCCCTTCTGCCCACTCTCTTAATACATTTTTGTATGTATTCAAATCTGTACCTGCTAATGCTGGAATGAGTTCATCTCGCATTCTAGCATTATGCATTGAAGAGGTGTACCACTTCCCCTTTATTGATGTATTGTTAAGCAATGCTTCCAGCCAACAGTTTATTTAAGTTCTCTCATTTCTTCAATCTATGTGCTTCTGAGTTCTCAATTTCTGAAGTCCAGTTCATACTGAATTTGAGCTTCTTGTGGTTGTTACCTTCTTCCTGCATGTTATCTGGGTCAATTATCACTAAGCCAGGATATGCATTGCCTCTCGTTGCTTTCTGGCTTCAGTGGGTCATAAAATATGTTTAGTAACTGACTCCATGCTGTACCCACTCCTGATTCAGAGCCATGTGTGTAGTCCCAGTTTTTTGTTTGATTAATTGAAGCCCCCAATAAAGTAACTTTTCTCTTAGCCCATACCCATCTTGATCTTCATTTGTGTGTGCTCTCGTTTCATTCTGATCTGGCAATCTGTAGTCGTCATCTATGCCAGACTTTTAGCTGCAAGCCAACTGTCAGCATATATTGGAAAATTGTGGGTGTGCTGCCTGCAATTTTGTCTATTGAAATCTGTGGATGGAAAATTACAGTTGTTTTTTGCACATGTGCTGGCTGTGGACATGGTTTCTTGGCACAGCCATGTACTCTTATGACATTAACCCTGTAGTGTTAGCTTTAAAAATATCCAGCCTGAATAGCAAAATTGTGTAACCATCCATCTCCCAAGAGATTTTAATTTCCTCGGTACCCCTGATCCATAGAGTAACATTGCTGCCCTTCTTGGGTGCTGGACTATGCGTTTTCTATTATCATTACATTGGACTTTGGGTCAGCTAGGTTTTTGATACTCCTATAACAGCTTCCCTTCTATTACAGCCTCAGTTCAGGCATTGGAATTCTAAAGCTTTTCATTTGTGTGCATTAGATCTTCCTCTCCTCTTCTGGTATGTGATGATTACTTTCTACTTTGATCAGTTTCATTCAACACTATAGTGAACACCACCTTTATCAAACAATAATGTAACAGATCATTACTTTGTATCCTGAGTTGTGATATTTGCATACAATGCTTTAAGGCTGCTGCCTATCTTGTTCCTGACGCTTCAGTAAACTAACTTTTTCGTCAATATATACTGATACAACTTCAGTTACTTAAGTGACGATCTCATATGTAGAATTCTTACAGTATATGTTTTAAGTCCATAATAGTTTGCATCAACAAACAAGCTTTAATTGTAGCATATATCCCCAGGTGCTTTGAGAAGTTAGAAGAGGTGAGGGGAAATAAATGCAAAAGTTAAAGGAACAATTTCGGAACAAAAAAAACTGATCGAGTTGGTTGAAAAGTTGATGGAGAAGATGAGTTTTGCAAAAGTTTATAAAGGTGGTGAAGCAGATTTTAGCAAAGGAGTTCTAGAAGGCGGTGGCATGTATGGTAGGCTAGAGGTGGAAGTGAAGGATACGTGGAGTTGGAAGATTGTAGAGATGGGGCAAAACCATGAAAATATTTTTTGAGGGTGGTGATTTTTATGCATTTAAGGACATAAAGTCAGTGTTGGTCAGTGATGATAGAGATCATTGAGTCATAGTGCAGCATGGTTTACAGGCAGCTGAGTTGGAATTTGTGGAGGCTGGAATATAGAATGCCAGCAAAAAGGACATAGGAGAAATTGATCCAGGAGGTGGCAAAAGCACATTGGGTAAGGTTTTATGTGAGAATGAGGTAGTGACAAGCTGAGCAGTGTTGCAGTCATAGCAGTGACTTTTCTTGATGGATAAAGACCTGGGGTGCAGTTTGGTGGTACTTGAGTGGCACAGGAAGTCATTGGCAGTTGATGCCAATGGAGCTGAGTATAATCCTGAGGTTAAAGCCGTGGCTTTGATCTTCCTGATTGTTTATTCAGAGGAAATTTTGACTCATCCATGACTTGATTGGTCAGTCTGTGCACTTGAGTGGTCAAGGGAAGCCGTGGAGGGGGAAGTTATGGAGGAACTGGATGTTCTCAGCAAACACATGGAAGCTGATGCTGTAGCAGTAGATGATGTCCTCAAGGGATAGCGTACAGATGAAGAGAACTAGAGATGTCTGTATGAGAGTGGTGAGAAATGAGATGCATTGAATGTGCTTGGACATTACATGCTTTCCCCATCATACAATGTATTTTACTCACTGTGGAATACAATTGGAAATCGATGTGCATGCAATATTGATTATTTCACTTACAAGGTATTAAATTTGCGATCTGGTGATCAATTAATAGGATCAGCTGTCATGTGTGTGTGTCACTGGTTTGAGTTTGCACTCCACGCAATATACAGGGATGAAAGATTTCCACTGTTGGTGGATTCCCGACATTTTGGAATTCTGCCATTTTAAATATATCTCGAACCTTTAGTCCAGACAGTGCTGAACAATTGAAAGTGCAAGTGGCAGAGTGAGAAAATAATGCAGAGTTGTGATTGGAGGAACAGCAAGTGTGGGAGAGACAATTTGTGAGGAGCTGCTCCTCCAATCACAGATTTTGTCTCCCTCACTCGCTGCTCCAACTCCTCCAGTCACAGGTTCTTTCCCACTCTTGCTGCTCCTCCAGAGACAGAATCTGTGATTGGAGGTAAAGGAGCACCTATTCTGGCCAGTCCTGCTGCTGCCATGCAAGGGACATTTGACTGCACTTCAACCAACTGCTGGATGATGAATCCAATGCATTTGACATCCATCGGGAGGCTGAGGAGAAGAAGCAGAAAACGAAAAAAGAGCGAGGAGGGGACCAGAAACCCAGAGTGCAAGCTGGGAGTTGGGCAGAATCAGCCTCGTTGTGTTCAAAATTATAAAGTGAGGGATGATATGGGAATATTGGATTTGGCGACGTTCATTCCCATGGCATTACATCAAGCTGACACTTGAATTTGTTGATTCTTGACTGCAGCATATTTCCACTGAATCAGTCAAGATCAGCCAGTTCAGAGATAAGCAATTGAACCTGGGAACTTCCTGACTTGAGACTACTGGATAGGTTGCTAAGTTTTTTGGGATCTTGACTGCTACCTTTTAAGTAAATGTCCCTGTTGTGGTGTTGAGTGGGGAGGCGAAGAGAAATGATTAACCATGCAGAAATTCATTTGGGTCTGTTACTAGTTTACATAAACTGCTTATGTCTGACTGATTTCTGTTTCATTGCATCAAATTGTTGGAATTTGAGATGAATCTGATCCTAGTTTATTATTGTAAATTGGGAATTGTATTTAGAATCCAAATTTGAGAGAGAATACCAAGTAACTAAAGAAGAATGGTATCCTAAACTCCTTGACTGGGCCTGAATCACTTTATTTTATTAGGTGATGAACAGACTTTTCAGATGGTAGCCTTAGCTTAAGGATGGTGACATTGTGTCCCCTTAGTGAAGCTTCCTTGCCCATGATGTGCATAATCCAACAAAGGTTATGTTATGTTGTTAGTTTTTTAAAAATTCATTTATGGGATGTGGGCATTGCTGGCTAGGCCAGCATTTATTGCCCATCCCTAATTGCCCTTGAGAAGGTGGTGGTGAGCAGCCTTCTTGAGCTGCTACACTTACTGTGGTGCAGGTACACCACAGTGCTGTTAGGGAGGGAGTTCCTGGATTTTGACCCAGGAACAGTGAAGGAACAGCGATATATTTCCAAGTCAGGATGATGAGTGGCTTGGAGGAAAACTTCCAAGTGGTGGTGCCTATGTAAGTGCTACCCCTGCTCTTCTAGATGGTAGTGGCCGTGGGATTAGAAGGTGCTGTCTAAGGAGCCTTGGTGAGTTTCTGCAGTGCATCTTGTAGATGGTACACACTGCTGCTACTGTTCATCGGTGGTGTGGGAGTGAATGTTTGTGGACAGGGTGCCAATCTAGCAGGCTGCTTTGTCCTGGATGGTGGCAAGCTTCTTGAATGTTGTTGGAGCTGCACTCATCCAGGCAAGTGGAGAGTATTCCATCACACTCCTGACTTGTGCCTTGTAAATGGTGGACGGGCTTTGGGGATAAATTACTCGCCGCAGGATTCCTAGTCTCTGGCCTGCCCTTGTTTGTAGCCACAGTATTTATATGACTAGTCCAGTTCAGTTTCTGGTCAATGGTGACTCCAAGGATGTTGATAGTGGGGGATTCAGCAATGGTAATGCCATTGAATGTCAAGGGACAATGGTAAGACTCTCTGGTTGGAGATGGTCATTTCCTGGCACTGTGACGTGAATGTTATTTGCCA
Source organism: Carcharodon carcharias (assembly GCF_017639515.1). NCBI lineage: Eukaryota > Metazoa > Chordata > Chondrichthyes > Lamniformes > Lamnidae > Carcharodon > Carcharodon carcharias. Next base: position 139,157,432 of record NC_054480.1, on the reverse strand, counting down.
CTTGTCAGCCCAAGCCTGGATATAGTCCAAGTCTTGCTGCGTTTGGACGTGTTTCAGTATCTGAGGAGTCACGAATGGTGCTGAACATTGTGCAATCATCAGTGAACATCCCACTTCTGACCATATGATGGAAGGAAGGATTTTGATGAAGCAGCTAAAGATGGTTGGGCAGAGGGCACTACCCTGAGGGGCTCCTGCAGTGATGTCCTGGAACTGAGATGACTGTTCCAACAACCACAACCACCTTCCTTTGTGTTGGGTATGACTCCAACCAGCGGAGAGTTTTCCCTCTGATTCCCATTGACTCCAGTTTTGTATATACTAACTGAATGAAAAGCTGAAACGTTGAAATGCTGACGTCACTTTGGTGATTTTATACAAATGCATTGGTTCATGTTCTTGACAGTAATAAAAGGTAAACAAAGGGAAAATAATGTTTTTACCCACATGAAGCCTAATAATTCCACCCATTTGAAGTGGCCTAGAAATATTTGCATTTCACTTCAGGCCATAAGTGCTACACTTTTCCAACCCATCATGCTGCAGTGACTTTGCCACTTTGCACTATAATGTATACGTGATTCCTTGTTTCTCAATTTTTTCAGAGCATTTTGTCTTCAGCCACCCTCATCCCTGTGTGTAATTCCAGCCTTGCTGCATTGCGCACATGAGATAATACTGTGGATTTTAGAAACTTGTCAGGCTGTCTCAATTGTTTAACAATTGATTAAAAAGACGATATACTCATTTACAATAGTGCACTTCTAAGATGGTTAGTCCACTCTCTCTGGGTAAACTTGCATCTCTTGATGGCAGTTGCAAAATGTGTATGTCCATAGGCAGAACCTAAAAGGCAAAACTAATTAAAGAAATTAGTTCAAGCAGAAATTTATGGAAATATATAACTGGTTTATCAGTGTCTAAAATTGAAAAAGGTTTAATACATCAGGTTGGAACACTTTCCTGATTCTGGTTACCATGCTTTGAAAGGAAGATGCATGTATTGGAAAGGGTGTAAAGAAAAGCAACAAAAATAATCCCAGAGCAATTATTAACATCAGTTTGACTCATTTTAGTAGCACTCCCACCTCCAGTCAAAATGTTGCCTGATCATACCCCAATATTGACTCACGCATTTACTAGCCAGATATCCAAGATAACAAGGGATGATGTTATGTCAAATGTTCCCTATTTCAAATATTATTAAATCAAAGCTCTTTTCAGGTGATGTAAAAGATACCATTATATGAAGATCAGGGAATTTGTCTCCTGTGTATCATTCCCCCTTGTATCCCGGCAATAAAAATATGATCTCATTTGTTTTAATGTTAATGGGACCTTTGTGCACTCATACAGTTGTGACTACATTTCAAAACAATTAATCCATTGTATGTAAAATACTTAAGGTAAAGCGCTATGTAAGTGCAAAATATTTCTGAATTTAGTACCATGTAAATTTAAAATCATTCTTGGAAATCATCTTTATTTGAATCATAAAAGCATTAGAAATGATCAAACTCGGTAAGGTAACGGATCAGATACATCCATTAGAAGGATGATTTGAAATCCTAGGAATAAATTTGATGGGAGAACTTACCTTTCCAGCTTTTGACTTCCTTGTTTATGACCTTTCTTGGTAACATGATAAAGTACCACAAGTGTTAAATTTTATTCCCAGCATTTTAGCTTTCTTATTTTACACTGTACTGAATTCTAGTATACAGTTAAAGCCAAGGTAATGCATGAAATTACTTCAGTTGAATAAATCCTCAACTGACTCAGTTATTGTTAGAAAGCACGGTTGAAACCCAAAAAGCAAATCTTATTTAAACAGTGACTTAAACTTGTACAGCATTTCAAAGTGCTTCATGTTTAATTAGTACTTTGGGCACTAAAGAAATAGCCAGGTTCTGAAATTGGAGGAAATGAAAGTTAATATCCTGGAAGAATGAGAAATTGGGCTAATTCATCTGAATATAACTTTTAATTGCAGTGGATGGTTTCGGTTTGAAGATATTCACCATTTTATTCTGTAGTCCTAGGTAATGTAGAACAGAATCTTGCAGTACAGAAAGAGGCCATTCAGCCCATCATGTTTGCCTGTGCTCTGAATCAATTATTGCTGGTCTTTGCCCACACCCCTAAAAAAAATTCCCTTTTCCAAGTATTTATACAGTTCCTTTTTGAAAGTTAGATTGAATCTGCTTCTCCATCTTTCCAGACTTTGCATTCCAGATCATAACTTACATTTCAAAAAATTCTCATTTTCCCCGTAGATTTTTTTTGCCATCCTGAATTGTTTCTCCCAATTTACTCTACCAAAGCCTCTTGTAGGAAGGTAAAGAAGTTTTCATTTTTGGATGGATGGGAGAGCTTAAAAAAAATAGCAATATTATTATTACAACGTGAATTGGGATTTAAACTGCTGCCTGGAATTGTTTTATGTTCTTTCAATTTTTTTTCTCCTCATCTGTTGTACCTCTGACAGGCAGAGACTTCATTTCTGCAGGTGTTGGCCACCTTCTGTCACCAGACCCAAGCAGCCATTTTCTAGGCAATGAATGTCAGCAGGCTGTTTGGTCAGTGGGAGGGTTAAAATTGTCTAATCCTGTCTTCATTGTCCATGCATGTATTTTTACATTGGACTCGCTGTGCTTTTTAGGCTGTTTGGGTGAGCTGGAGCTAAGCTTGTATGTACTACTAATTGCATCTGGACCTTGCATGTGCTTGTCCTGCAGTGAAGGCGGATACTCACCTTGCTGCTGGTGGGTGAAGACTACTGCTTCGTAATCTGGTCTGGAGTGGTGTTTTCTATCCTTTCTTTCTCTGCCCCCGCACCCCCTCAACTTACTTCCTCTGCCACCTTTTCTCCATTCTCCACCCCACCGTGTTATTTTAGTTTGTAATTTACTCCTCTCTGTTCCGCTTGTACATTTGTATTTCTGATCTTGTTTTCCATTTGCTTCCTTGAACAGGAAGTCTCCTATTTGAAGCTATTCTAAATGTCTGATAATGCTTTTTTTTCATGAACACTTATTTCCAACTTTCAAAATTCAGGTGATTTGGCTGATTTGTTTTAGTACAAATGATGAATAATCAGGGTTAGATTATAATTGAAAGTTGAGAAAGCAAGTGAACCTGTAAATAGGGTTATCAACTGGAGGCATTCCCAAAGGTTTGATTATCTGATGTACTGTCATGCTTGATCACATGACTTCTACGAAAATTGCATTTAGCTTCTAAACGTTGAGCCCCCTGTAGTTGTTTTTTTTTTTGCTTGTAGCTTCACACCAGCAGCAATTGAGAAAAATTCCAAGAACCAAGAGGTAGTCATAAACAAGTGAAGAGGGAAAAAATGAAAGTGGAAGAGCTTTGATCTCAACACTAAATCCTTGAAATTGTGGTAGCTGTAAAGTGCTACTGTTGACCTTGGTATGCCTGGGCTGGTGAGGGGTAGTATAGGGGGAGGGATCAGTTCTGCCAGGAGGCATATATATGCGTACCAGAAATAGGCATGACTCAGCTGCAATATTCTGTACAGTTCAGTACACACTGCTTGTGCTGATGTGAAAAATAAGCATCAGTGTGACATAGGATGACTCCAGATCCCAATAAGATCACACCCAATGATCACACTTGGAGAAGAGGTAAAAATGGAGAATTGTTCAATTAATTTGGAAGTGACATAAGCTAAGAGGAATTATTTTGGTTTCTTCTTCCCGTGCAGTAAAAATACATTAGAACTAAAGGATCTAAAACATGCATTCTGCTTTCAAAGATTAAGGTTAAATTATGGATATTACTGAAGATCTGCTTGCAGTTCATCATGGATAATATTTCTTTTTGGTTTTCTACCAGATCAGAATAGCCATTTGATGTTGTGTTGGCTGTGGTCATTTCGAAAGAAAGATGAACAAGCAAAATAATTCAGGGTTACCCTCGTACCTGGAAAATAACAGCGTCACAAAAAAAACAACCTGCTTCCCAAGGTAGTGTAAGAATTAGAAAACCTAGCATTTCTCAATTTACCAACATAAAGTCTGTTCTTGATTTATTGTAGTTTAATTCGAATTATTGGATAATTTTGATCTCCAGCACTAAATTGCCACTTTGTTATTTAGATTGCTTGTTTTGAAGCATTGGATAGTTTGGAATTATCAGGAGTAGTTTAAATGTATTTTAAAATAAACCAATTTTCATCAACTGCTTAGTTAAATTCTCCTTCGTTTTAATGTACCTAAAGGAAAAGATCGTATGTTGCTATTTAGAGAAGAAAAGGGGAATTCTGGACTAATAGACAATATTTGTCCCTGAACCAACATCACTAAAACAGATCATTAATCTCATTTTAGCTGTCATGTTTGACTACATTACCACAGTGACCACACCAAGTGGTGATATCCTGAGGATATGAAAGGTGCAAGCTTACTGTTTTAATATTTCTTATGTATTGTGACTAATTGCAGGTTAATAAGAAAGAGCCCCTGACAATCTTTTGAAAACCAACAACCGTTTTTTAATTAAATATTTGTGATGGAATTTTATGCAATGAAACTGGATGATAAGGAAAATACCCTGAAGAACTGAAAAAAATGAATCTAACTATAATCAACAGTGCAAAGTTCAATAGCTTGCATTTGTTTGATCTTCTGGTGAAGGATACAATGATATGTGCTGATGATTTTAATGGGGACAAATGAGTTCTGTATGGTAAGCATATTTGCACATTTTTATTTTCACTTTGTTCTCTATTTTCACCTGCATTACAGATATGATTTGTGTTCATTTTTCAAATCAGTAGTTCTTAGAAACATAGAAAATAGGAGCAGGTGTGTAGGTCATTCGGTCCTTCGAGCCTGCTCTGCCATTCAATATGATCATGGCTGATCCTCTATCTCAACTCCCCATACCCCTTGATGCCTTTAGAGTCCAGAAATCTATCTGTTTCCTCCTTAAATATATTCAGTGATGTGGCCTCCTCAGCCTCTGTGGTAGATAATTCCATAGGTTCACCACCCTCAGAGTGAAGAAGTTTCTCCTCATCCCAGTACTAAATGACCTACCCCTTACCCTGAAACTGTGACCCCTTGTTTTAGACCACCCCCCCAGCCAGAGGAAATATCATCCCTGCATTCAGCCTGTCCATCCCTATCAAAATTTTTATGTTTCAATGAGATCTCCTCATATTGTTCTAAACCCCTGTGAATACAGGCCTAGTCGACGTAACCCCTCTCCATGTGACAATCCTGCCATCCCAGGAATCGGCCTGGTGAACCTTTGCTGCACTCCCTCTGTGGCAAGTATATCCTTTCTTAGGTAAGACGACTAAAACTGCACAGGTGTGTCCTCACCAAGACTCTGTACAGCTGCAGTAAGACATCCTTACTCCTGTACTCCAGTCTCTTGCAATGAAGGCCATTATACCATTTGCCTTCTTAACTGCTTGCTGCACCTGAATGTTTGCTTTCAGTGATTGGTGTACAAGGACACGCAGGTCCCTTTGTACATCAACATTTCCCAATGTTATCACCATTTAAATAATACTCTGCCATTCTGTTTTTCCTACCAAAGTGGATAACTTCACACTTATCCAGGTTGTACTGCATCTGCCAGGTATTTGCCCACTCACTCAATGTCTAAATTGCCTTGAAGCCTCTTAACACCCTCCTCATTGCTCACATTCCCACCAAGTTTCGTGTCATCAGCAAGCTTGGAAACATTACGTTTGGTTCCTTCATCCAAATCATTGATACATATTGTGAATAGCTGGGGCCCAAGCACTAATCGCTGCATTACCCCATTAGTTACCCCCTGCCACTCTGAAAAAGACCCACTTATTCCTGCCTTGTTACCTGTCTGGCCAACCAATTCTCAATCCATGTCAATATATTATCCCCAATCCCATGTGCTTTAGTTTTACACACTAACCTCTTATGTAGGACTTCATCAATAAAGCTTTCTGAAAACCCAAATGCACCAGATCCACTGGTTCTCTTTATCTATTCTGCTAGTTACATCCTCAAAGAATTCAAGTAGGTTTGTCAAACATGATTTCCCTTTCATAAATCCATGTTGACTTTGTCTAATCCCATTGATATTTTCTAAGTGTTATCACATCCTTTATAATAGACTCCAGCATTTTCCCTACTACTGAGGTTAGGCTAACCAGTCTGCAATTGCTGTTTTCTCCACCCCTCCTTTTTCAAATAGTGGGGTCACATTTGCTGCCTCCAATCTGCCAGGACTGTTCCAGAATCTACAGAATTTGCCAACTTATCCACTATTTCCATGGCCACCTCTTTTAGTACCCTGGGATGTGGATCATCGGGCTATGGAGATTTATCGGCTTTCAGTCCCATTAATTTCTCTAGCACTATTGTTTTAGTAATACTAATTTTCATAATTCCTCCTCCTCGTTTGGTTCCATAGTATTTCTGGGAAGTTATTTGTGTCTTTCTCTGTGAGGACAGAACTAAAGTAGTAGTTTAATTGCTCTGCTGCCATTTCCTTGTTTTAAATTCATAGATTCTTTTAAGATTTAGGACCCTAGTTTCAGATTGGACTACTTCACTTTCCATCTTAATGAAGGATTCTATCATGTTATGGTCATTGTTCCCTAAAGGACCCCACACAACAAAATTATTAATTAAACCGTCATTGCACAGTACCAAATCTAGGATAGCCTGTTCCCTAGTCAGTTCCTCAACATAGTGTCTAAAAAACCATCGTATACACTCCAGGAATTCATTCACCATGGTATTATTGCTAATTTGGTTTGCCCAGTCTATATGTAGATTAAAGTCACCCATGATTACTGTAGCACCATTGTTACATGCATCTCTAATTTCCTATTTAATGCCATCCTCTACCTTATCACTACTGTTTGAAGGCCTATAGACACCTCCCACTAATGTTTTCCACTCTTTGTTGCTTCTTAGCTCTACCCAGACTGATGCTACATCTAGATTTTCTGAGCAAATATCCTCCCCCTCCCTATCTCACAGATTTCATCCTTAACTAACAACGCCACGACACTTTTCTTTTTTGCCTGTCCTTCCTAAATATCAAGTACCTTGGATATTCAGTTCTCACCTTGACCACCCTGTAGCCATATCTCCATTATCGCAATCATATCGTCCCAGTTTACATTTATTTGTGCTGTTAATTTGTCTACCTTATTGTGAGTGGTCCGTACATTCAGATACAGATTTGTCTTTTTAACATTTTTTCACATTTTTTGTACTATGACACTATTTGCTGCTAGCACTTGTTTCCTCTGCCTCCAACTTTTGCTTTCTACTTTTCTGTCTTTCATTCCTATCATTGTTTCCCTCTCTTGTGTCTCCCCGCACAGGTTCCCCCTGCCAATCTAGTTTAAATCCTCCCCCACAGTACTAGCGAATATCCCTGAGAGGATATTGGTCCCAGTCTTGCTGGGGTGCAACCCATCCTGCTTGTACAGGCCCCATCTCCCTCAGAATCAGTTCCAATGCCTCAGGAATCTAAATTTGTCGCTCCTACACCATCTTCCCAGCCACGCATTTATCGGGTCTATTCTCCTATTCCTGATCTCACTAGCACATGGCACTGTGAGTAATCCTGAGATTACTATCTTTTGAGGTCCTGCTGTTCAATTTCCTAGCCCCCTATGTTCTGCTTTCAGGACCTCATCCCTCTTTTTACCTATGTCGTTGGTATGGATATGGACCACAACTTCTGGCTGTTCATCCTCCCCCTTCAGAATGTCCTGCAGCCACTCAGTGACATTCTTGACCCTGGCACCAAGGAGGCAACATACCACCCTAGTGTCACGTCTGCAGCCATAGAAATGTCTACCTGTTCCCCTTACGATAGAACCCCCTTTCACTATTGCTTTCCCACTCTCTTCTCCTTCTCTCCCAGCCCCCCAGCAGCTGAGCCACTCATGGTGCCATGGACTTGGCTCTTGCTGCATTCCCCTGAGAAACCATCTTGCCCAGCAGTATCCAAAGCGGAAAATTTGGTGGAGAGGGCGATGGACCCAGGGGACTCCTGCACTACCTGCCTAGTGCTTTCAGTCTGCCTGGCGGTCACCCATTCCCTTTCTGCCTGTGCACACTTTATCTGTGGTGTGACCACCTCACTGTACTTGCTATCCCACAAAGATCTCATCCTTGTGGATGCTTCACAGTGATTCTAGGTGCAGCCCCAGCTCCGAAATACTGATTTCAAGTAGCTGCAGCTGGCGACACTTCCTAGACACATGGTCGCCCAGGACACTGGAAGTGTCCCTGACTTAGCACATCGCACAGGAGGAGCATTCCACTTGGTTGAGCTGCCCTGCCATGACTTAGTCTTAAATTACTCCCTTTACTTTTACTACCTCTAGTTTAGAGAATATTAAGGACAGAAGAAATATTTACCAGGTCGTACTTACAAAGGCTGCTGTTCTTCTTACTGAGGAAAGGTAGAAAATGAAAGGATCACCTCTCTTCAGCGAACTCGCTGTCTCACCAAACTCCAACTGAAGCACTCTAATGCAACCCAAGGCAACAGCACTGTAGATGGCTTGCTTTTATGCTGTCTGAAACTGTCTTCTAAAAACCTGTTTAAGCAAGTTTACTAGCTGCAGCTGCAAGCAGAACCTGCAAACCCTTATTTTTAAAGCTGGACTAAACCTTGCCTTCTCCCAACACCAAAGAGCAAATTTTAGTCAGTTGCTAAATTAAAGAAAGATCACTTTAGATAGAAATTCACCCTTAAAAGTCTCTCACCAAACTCCAACTGAAGCACTCTAATGCAGCTCAAAGCTGCACTGCGTTGCAGACCTCCTGTTTGACCCAGACCTACCATTTTGTTGGTTTTTATTTAAACAAAAAAAAAAACGAAGACTGAAGCCATTCATTGCATTTTGCGTTGCCACTGGCAGTGCCCTTTGTAAGGACCTTAGACTGAATCCATGGTGTCATTGTCACCCACCTATAAACTTTTATATTATTCTTGTCATGGAAAGTGAATGTTGATGAATAGAGCGAGCTCCAGTTGCCTGGAAGCCTTGGAGAAGCGAAAAAGATGTAGATTGTCCTGCCACCATAGTATCATAAAAGTGGAGCCCCTTCCAGGGCAATTTTCTGTTTCTCCTGCCACCCACTTCACTGCACCTTCCCCACTCTCCACTGCCTTGGTTGTTTACATGTTCTATATCTTGTAAATGTCTTTCATTTCTTTCTTCAGGTCTCCTGCTGTCTGTTATAATATAGTACATAAAGCTATCATTCTTTTTGTGGCTTTCTCTTCTCACTTTGTTAGTTTTTAAATGGTGTTCTTCTAATATTTTCCAGTCTTGACAGAGTCTGCAACTGAATTATTAACTTGTATGTTTTCTCCAGATGTTTGATTTCTAACATCTGCAGTTTTTGCTTTGTTAAAGTTTCGTTCCAAAAATTTAGAATAAATTTAACTGTTAATTAATCCTGTCCTGAGGCAGTTTTATTTTTGGCTACATTGTTGTCAATGAAGTATTTTTCTTTACTGTAATTACATTTAATTTTTTTAAAAATATCATTCTTGTATATTTTCCAGGGGGGGATTCTGCTGATCCACTGTTTTTCAAAAAGAATGAGGTTGAAGGATTATTTTTTTCCTTTGGCAAAGGTCAGATTGAGCCGAATATTTATGCACGGATTACCAGCTATATCTTCTGGATCAAAAGCAGGAAAAGAAAGTCATGTACTTTTGCAAGTTACTGAAGACTGTCTGATTAAAAGGGATATGTTAGCAATGGGGAAACCTTTTCCTGCCTGTTTTTGAATATACAAAATAAATGTTTGTGTTATTTACATTGTAAGTGTTTATCCATTTTTGTTTTATGATTCTTAACTGTATTAGTAGAGAAACTATTTCTCCTTAAATCCATTTCAATCAGTAAATAGAGTCTCAGATTCTGACCTCAATCAAAGTCAAACCCATATTTTTAGTATTTAGTACTTGCAACTTGCCTATTGCCACACTTATTTAATACACAACAGTGGAGTCTGGTGTAGAGATGCGACTCTGGACCATTTGCTGTGCATTCAAAAACTCCGGTTATAAAGCAACGTGTTGAGGCCGTGGACTTCCGTGCTGCAGAATGTTTACTGGGACTGTGGCTAGGGCTACGCACTCTTGTAAATGCACACATATCTAAGGTTACAAAATACAAAAACATTGAAGCCGTTCTTGATTAGAAACTAAAACCATGCAAGAGTTATTGCAGTCAACTTGGCTTAGTGGTCACACTCCATCCTATGAGTCAGTGCTCATGGATTTAAGTCCTGTTCCACAGAATTGAGCATAAAATCTAAAATTACATTTATTGCAGTACTCAGGAGAGTCGTACGAAGTCGTACCTTGTGGGAGGTAGTTTGAGGCCCTAATGAGTGTTCAAGTGGAGGTAAAAGAGCTTGCTGCATTATTCAAAAAGTTGGGGCATTCTCCAAGTATCTGAGCCAACATGCGTTATCAATGAACATGACCAAAAGAGATACACCATGTTTCAAGTCATTGCCATATACAAATGGACTGCCATATTTGCCTATCTAAGATCAATAACTACACTTCAAAAGCAACTCATTGGCTATGAAGCACTTTGTGATGTTCTCAAAGTGCAGAAAACTTGAAAATTTGAAAAAAACACAATGAGGCACTGTTTATTGAAATGTTTTAGGAAAATATTTTTGGCTTTTGTAGGCAGACAATTAGGGCAGAGGTTTACGTCTCACAGGCGGGTGTGCACCTGATCTGAACGGGCATAAAATCACGGGATGATGTTGGGCAAGTGTCCTGATGTCATCGCACAATATTTTGCTTGGTGGGCATACGCTGCAGTTTGGAAGTGCACCCATGGGTAATTAAGCCCATTAATGGCACAATTGTCTGATTTTTTTGTGGCCCGTCCAACCTTCCGATTGGTGGACGGGCGAGTCGGCCAGGTGGGCTTTACATTTTTGATGAAAGCTCATCCAAGGGTGGTATGAAATTTATGTTAGGAAATAAAATTAAAAAAATATCTGGGGACAGCATTTTCGAGGCACGCTTGGTTGTGGCGCATTAACTTTTTTTTTGCAGCTGTCTTGTGCTTTAGTTTATCTGCAGGTCTGCAGCTCCCTGAGGCAGCTGTCTGCCTTCAGGGAGCGCTCTCGAAGCGCTCACCTGCACCCGCGATGATGTCGTCGCCCTCTCTTCCCACCCCTACCCCAGCAGCACTGAGCTTTCCAGCACGTGTTTCACTCTGGCTGGCCATTAATTGGCCGGCCAGCCAGCGTGCCCCCAACCACTCCTGGGACTGCTGATGGCGCACACCCAACAAGGAAAAAATTCAGGCCTTAAAATCACTTCAGGTCACATCTTTAAGGTCACTTGCCTGTGATGATCATGCCAAAGGCACTTCATACATCTGTTAGGCCGTGAGGACCATGTTAGCTGTTCAGCAGTATCACATGAAGTATGTTTTGCCTTGGGAAATATATATGTCCACAATGCTTGAATAATTGGTGGTGTACTAATGTTATATCAAAGAGGTGAGCCCTGACATTTTTTCCTAGACCATAAAATTTAAACTGCTTTAGCCTTTTTCACGTCTGAACCTCTTTAAACTTGAGGTGGTTTCTATTCTCTACACTCCCCAATGCATGCATGTTCCTTCTGTGTCCTGTTCAATCCTGAGTTGAACTCCAAGCTCCACATGCATTCCATTAAGGCCACAAAATTCCACTTCTGTAATATTACTCCCTTGCTCAAGCTTTGCCCTTCCCATCACTGGTGGTAACGTATCCATAATATCCATACTTTCATTAACTCTTCCAAAGCTGCCTCCCTGGTCTTCCCAGCTTGAGCCTAACACTAACATATCCAAAAATCCTCCAACCCAAGTTGTGTTGGACAGATTTCCATTGCTGTATCAGCTTGTCTTTGCTGCCTTATGTTGCCTGTTGCACTGAATTCAAAATGATTTACAAATCACTCTGATTTCACCCTATTTCCTCCAAACCAATAATCATTAGATTGTAGCTTCTAATACATTTCCTTTTTCCATGACATTTCTTTTAGAGGAAGATTCTTTAGCAACCTTGCTGTTAAATCCCTGATATTCAGCTGATGAAGTTGACCAGAAGCTAATCTTTGCACAGTTTTAGATTTACTCAGTGAAACATTACAAGCGTATAGCCCTAACTCTACTCCTGTATTCTGGTGTCAGGAAGTGTCTCTTTATACTCTTTTTTAGTAAAAATCAATAAATTAAACAAAAGTCAATAAATGAGATGGGGTGACAGCCCTGCTGGGGCACTGTAACTAAAACAAAAACATGAAAGGAAAAAGCCAATTAAACTAAAATATTTCCAGGGGTAGTGTCTCTTTATATGTTCAAGTATTCATCCAATCAATGCCCCTCACCTATATATACTTTAATTTATACAGTTGACATTGTTACTATTCATTGTTTCACTTCTCTTCCCAACCTAAAATTCTTCCTCAACCGTGAGTTGCCATTTCCCGTAACTCTTCTACTGCTAAGTTTCTGGGGTCTCCTGTGTGAAGCTCCATGTGATGTTTTATCGCATTAAAGATACAAGCTCTGAAATTTCACTCTTCTAGGCGTAACAGCGCTGCAATCTGGTTGAGTGGAGGAGGAATTTGGTTTAGGACTTGTTATATTGGATTCCCGTGTTGTAAAATTCTGTCAGAATTGGTACAGGCCCTTCTTGTACCTGCACTCTCATGCGGATATCAGAGGAAAAGACAGGGCTTGTGACCTCGTAATCTGTCAGCAATCCTTATAGTTCCATCTCCTTTAGTCTCCACATTATGTATGCCTGCCCTGGCACAAAAGAAGCATATGGTTATGCTAAGACCCGATCCTGGTGGAAGTTATTATTTCAAAGTGGAATTATTTCAAAGGTTGGTATTCCATTAGCAACCAAACACAGAGGAATTGTGTCATTGTAAATGTAGCATCTTTGAAATTGAGATCTTTTGAAATATTTCTACTGGCCTTCAGCTTGGTCAATTAGTTCATTAACAACATGCCTAGATGCTCCAGCAATGTATTCTTTGCTCCTCCACCCTCACCCTCATTCTCCACTCCACCTTCACTGTAACAGCAAAGAAGGTACAGGAACCTACCCAAAATATATAAATAGTTTTCAATGTGGAATTTGGAATGGAACCTGCAAAGCATCAAGTGGAAAAGCATAAGTTCTGCTGTACTCCAAATCCAACCTCAAGTGGCTACCACAGGAATTTCAGTGACACTATCTCAATGCATGTTGTTAATGCTGTTTATTCCCTATATGTACAATGTTATGATGTGGCAGATGATGTGTGGCAGGCCGACCAAATTAATCCACCAGGGAAATTTGGCCATGCTATCGCAATGGTTTTGCAATTTGTATTTATTACAAGATGTGTGCACTGAATTCAGAAGTAATGAGCCCAAGACCTTTAGAGATTTTAAAAATTAAATTAAAATATTTATTACGAAAAGATTTCAAGAACATACATAAGACTACAATTACTTAATACTATAACGACTCCTAAAATTCCTAATTAAACTGACTCCCAGTTACACACACCCTTTAAGGTAGCAACCCAAAATAGATTTTAGAGTTAAAACAAACAGGCCAGCAAGTTAACACAGTACCCACTTGACAGTGGAATTCCAAATGGGTTTTCTCCAACTTCAGTTACTGGACACAATAACTTATGCACAAATGGCTGGAGGCTTCATCATTCTAACACATTCCTGTTAGAACTTACGTGGCCTTCAAAATAGCCTTTCATTCTCCTTTATATATGTTTCTCTTTAATATGTAAATTCCATTGTTCCATATATCTTTGGAACTGTACCTTTCTCATAATATGAAAACTCTTATGCTGACAATATTGTCACTAATCTTTGGGGAAAAATAAATACGCTCCTTAGCCTTGCTTATCTGACTAGTTTTAAACAGGCTAACATCCCTTTGAAATCCAAACAATCCCATCACTTATCTAAAAATGCAAATTACCTTCACACTTTACATGCTAAGACAGCTTCATGTTTATTCATTAGCATTTCAAGTACATTTCTACTCCTAGCTTCTTTTGGCAATTTCAAGCTTGCAGTCTACCTGGCTCCAAAAGTAATTAAATCACACAGACAGAATCATACACACTCACACCCATAACACTACTTGACAATAAACCAGAATAATATAATGAAAATTATTATGCTTTTGTAACACCAAAAAGACTTGTTTGAAAAGATTCAGAGTAGGGAAAGTGGGGTAGCTCAAGGGAACAGATTTTCCTATCCTGCAGCAGGACAAACCTGCGCTGGGTGGGCAGAGAAAGAGGGGTTGGGACCTACGTGCAGAAATCCTGTCCCCATTCTGGCAATTTTTAGTGGCAGGGAAAATGTGTGTTACCAACCTGCATGCAGCACTCCTGAGCTCGAAAGAGTGGGCATTTTAGGCTCATCACAATTTATATGTGCTCATGCAGGCTTCAGAAGGCAACAAGGTTCATGCCAGCTCAGAAGTGTTATAAACCGTGGGGGAACCCTAATCTGGAGTCTGAAATCTATTGACAGATAAGTTCAAAAGGTGTTGACAACTTAACATGTCATAATATAATGTATGATAAGTTAAATATGTTTTAATGCAATGCTAAATGACAGAGCTTTGTTCTTTTAAAAAAAAACATTAAATTGACCAGCTTTTTGAAGGCAGAAAAGTCTTCAAATGCATAAGGGCACATAATCTAATGGATAAAGTGCTCTACTACATTGATATTTTCATTGAATGATAGCACAGGCATCTGCTCCTATACTTTAAAGCTGGAACAAATGGCTGACTCTTTGATTGACAGTTCAGACATCTGTTCCCTTCTTTAAAGCTTGAACTGATGGCTGAGTTCTTTCTATGAATTCAGGAATTTTAATATGTTCAGCTCTGGAGGTTTTGTTTATACAGCCAAGCAATTGAATCTCATTCTGAGTGTTTGGCTAAGTTCCAAACCCCACTAATAGATTCAGCTCAGCAGGAGTTGTTGATGTAGTTATCAAGGGGATTGTGGGTTTGTTTATTTTGACAGTTTTATGAGTATCTCAAATACTTCCCTTGTTATTATAAGGCTCAAGATTTCTGTACTCAGTGGATATTGGGTGAATGAACATGGGAGGGTGAGAGGATATAGGGGTGGGTGAGTGGCATCAGGGGTGATGGGAAGATATGAGGGTTGAGGGAGTATGGAAGGTGGAGGGCTGGGCAGGGAGGATGAGGGACATAGGGATATTGACAGTATATGGTGGGGAACGGTGGGGGGGTGGTGTTATGGGGTGAGGGGTGGGTGAGGATTATGGTGTTGAGGATTAGGAGGCCTCACCCACCTACAAAACTGGGCTGATATCCCAGCAAATGGAGACGGGCCTTCTAACTTGCCTGCCTCCCATCTGCCCATCTGCATTTGTGGTTCCTGCCTAGGGAGATGGCAGCTGTGACTCTGGCCTGCCCTTGACTGTGCAGGGTGAAAATACAAAGGGTGGGCACTGCCACTCAGGAGGCGGGGTCATAACATTAGGAAATGGCCTGACTCCAGATTCCCACCTCAAAAGGGGGAAATCCAATCCAAGGCTTTAAGGAGATATTAATGGTATTGAAACTGTTGCAAAGAAATGAGCTGGGCTGGGGAGTGGGTGATCATGGGGGCAGAGACTCTACCGTTGTGCTGCCATCAATTTAGAATTCCAACATTTTATTTTCATGGAGGCAATCGTAGTTGTTCCAGAATCAACATGAGCCATGGGAAAGCAAGCAATGCCACCTATTTCCACCAGCTGGCACTAAAAGATCACTTTGCTAACTGAGCAAAAGATTTTGGCTGGAATTTTCCAGCCCTGTTGGTGTTGGGCGTTGTGGCAGGCTGGGGTGGTGGGGGGCGGGGGGGGGGGGAGTGGAGACAATACGGTGGCAAGGCCAAAAATTGGTTTTACACATCATGAAGCCAGTTTGGGATTGTCCGCTCCAACCATCAACGGTGGGTCACGTTTCCCACTGCCGCATGTTAGAAATCTAATTTCAATACTTTAGCATCTCATTATAAGCCCTGCCTGCTTTCCGGAATCATCACGCCATGCTGGATCATACGGGCACACTGGCGTGATTGCATGCCAATGTGTTTCGAAACTGTACATAAGAAACGTGCACTTCACTCAGGGCTTCGAGGTTTGTTTACCTACATTGCTTTGGGCAGCACTTGTGGTCATCAGTGCCAGGCTTCACAGGCAGCACCACATCACTCTTAAGGGGTGCTCACGGGCAGGCCTCTACCTGCCAGAATAGCCCTAAGGCAGTGGTGGTCAATAGCTTCAGGGCTAGGGCTCCCTTTGAGAAGGGGGAGAAGTGGCCTCAGGCAAGGGAAGAGGCTGCAGGGCGAGGGCTGTACTGGGGAAGGGGGGTATCCCTGTGTGTGTGTGTGTGTGTGTGTGTGTGTGTGTGTGTGTGTGTGTGTGTGTGTGTGTGTGTGTGTGTGTGTGTGTGTGTGTGTGTGTTTGTGTACATGTTGATCTGTGCAAGTGACCTCAAGATGGTGAGATCTGAGGAGGCAGTCTCCATAGTAGATAAAGCCAGATGGTGATGTGAGGGGGTGTGTGTGTGTGTGGATGTGTGTGTGTGTGTGTGTGTGTGTGTGTGCACATGTTGATCTGTGCAAGTGACCTCAAGATGGTGAGATCTGAGGAGGCAGTCTCCATAGTAGATAAAGCCAGATGGTGATGTGAGGGTGTGTGTGTGTGTGAGAGAGAGCGAACGGTGATGTCCCTTGAGCTGGCAGTCAGTGAGATGCCAGTGAATGTGTGATGGGCTTGTGGGTGTGTGAATTGAGTGTGATAAGATGGCTGCCTTACCCTGGCCGGAATAGTGAGACTAATGGGCCCCCTGCAGCCAGAGTGGGGGTAGGGGACATTGCGGTCGGCCTCCATGGCACCCAGAAGGTATCCCAGGGACACATCACTGAATCAAGGGGCTGCAGTCTTCTTGTCTTTTAGCCATGTCTTCACCAGAGCAGTCCTGGGCTGCAAGCATTGAGAAGTGTGCATGTGGCTGCAGTTTAAATATAGTGCCCTGCGTGAGATAGTGGCATGGTAGCGGCATGGCGGGCAAATCAGAGGCCACCCATCAGCGAGATGACGTGTTTCCTGTGGCTGCATAATTAATGAAGCAGGAATGGGATGATGCGGGGCACAAAGACCTGCCATTACAGCTGGTGGATTAAATTAATTTCTCCCGCCCGCTACCGCACTTTGTGCAAATCTGTTATGAATCTGCCCTCTGTATTTAAAAACATACCTGTTCTCACCAACAGTCTTACAATCTTCAACTCAAAAACATGACAATCATTCAATATGCACTTGCCAGATCAGTTCATGACCTGAAATATTGTCTCTCCAATAAAACAAGCCCATAACATGTCAAAATATTAATAAGCAGGTTCACACAAAATCGCTTTAATCATATGGTTTCAATATCTTGCTGCACTGTTTATAAGCAATGCTAATGAACAGGTTGGATAAAGCTGCATCCAACTGTTCAGTCCTTCCAAGGATTCCAAGGCTTCCTCTTCCAATTTCAGTTCTGTTGACGGTTCTGCACATGAAACATTAACCTGTTATTTTCTCTTCTAGATCCTAAGCATTTCAGTGTCAGTCTTTGGCTCAATGGTTGCATTCCTACCTGTGAAATAACCTTTGAAATAATAGTGGGTTCCACTTCCACTAGGACCAGTTCCTAGCACAATCGTAAGCTTGTTTTGAGCTGGCATATATATAGTACACAAGATAAGATCACACGGAGTTAGGGATAATATATTAACTTGGATGGAGGCTAACCAACAGAAAGCAGAGAGTTGGGATAAATGGGTCTTTTTCTGGATGGCAAGCTGTAACTAGTGGGGTGCCACATGGTTCGGTCCTCGGGCCCCAACTATTTACAATCTATATTAATGACTTAGATTCAGGAATAGAA
The DNA here is from genome assembly GCF_017639515.1 of Carcharodon carcharias. Taxonomy (NCBI): domain Eukaryota; kingdom Metazoa; phylum Chordata; class Chondrichthyes; order Lamniformes; family Lamnidae; genus Carcharodon; species Carcharodon carcharias. The sequence goes on along the minus strand of NC_054480.1, from coordinate 139,139,415 downwards.
GATACTATAGCTAAATTTGCAGATGATACCAAAATAGGTGGGAAAGTTAGTTGCAATGAGAAATAAGAAATTTACAAATGGATATGGACAGGTTAGGTGAATGGGCTAAAATTTGGCAGATGGAGTTTAATGTGCATAAGTGTGAAGTTATCCATTTTGGTCAGAAGAATAAAAAGGCAACTTATTATTTAAATGGAGAGAAACTTCAGAATGCTTCAGTGCAGAGGGATCTGAGTGTCCTCGTGCATGAATCGCTGAAAGCTAGTGTGCAGGTACAGCAGGTAATAAGGAAGGCAAATGGAATTTTGGCTAAAGGAATAGAATATAAAAATAGGGAAGTGTTGTTGCAACTGTACAGGACATTGGTGAGACCGCACCTGGAGTACTGTGCACAGTTTTGGTCCCTTTACTTGAGGAATGATGTAGTTGCATTAGAGGCAGTTCAGAGGAGATTCACTAGATTGATTCCAGAGTTGTGGGGCTTGTCTTATGAGGAGAGATTGAACAGTTTAGGCCTACACTCGCTAGAGTTTAGAAGGATGAGAAGTGATCTAATTGAGGTATATAAGATGCTAAAGGGGATATACAAAGTAGGCGTGGAGCAAATGTTTCCCCTTATGGGGCATTCCAGAATGAGAGGCCATAGTTTTAGGCTAAGGGGTGGTAGATTTAAATCAGAGAAGAGGAAGAATTACTTTTCTCAAAGGGTCGTGAATCTGTGGAATTCACAACCTCAGAGTGCAGTGGATGCTGGGACGCTGAATAAATTTAAGAAGGAGATAGACAGATTTTTAATTAGTAACGGGTTGAAAGGTTATGGGGAGAGGGCGGGAAATTGGAGCTGAGGCCGAAATGAGATCAGCCATGTTCGTAATGAATGGCGGGGCAGGCTCGAGGGGCTGAATTGCCTACCCCTGCTCCTAGTTCTTATGTCCTTATGTTCTTATAGTGTGGATGCCAAAGGAGGTAGTAAGGAGTTCTAGCAGATTACATGGCTCAATGGTTGCAATTCCACCTCTGAATTGGAAGATTCAAGCCCCAAGTCAAAGATCTGCAGTCAAGACTGATATTTCAGTTCTAAGATGATGTTTGCACTGCTGACTTTCTAATGAAATGTTGCAGAATTCCTGCAGAAATAATGCTCACCAACCTACCATCTCATTCCAGAAAATGATGTCTAGGTTAAATTCCACCTGAACCCAAACGCTAAACAATATTCTGACTTAAGAGGAACTTGACACTAATGTATTAGTTTTTAGTGAAGGTGCTGAGCTCATTTGAGAAAATCACCTAGGAGTTGAAAGTCGAGGCATCTTCCTTTAGTGAAGCCATCCCTGGCACCCCCATGTAGGTTGAAGCAGAATTCCTGGAAGGTTTCTGTTATGACTAAAGCAAAATATATCATGCGAAACTGTTTTGTCTGTGCGTTCAGAGAGTTCCATTATATTTTCTCCATGATCCTTTATCCTTAATTCTGAACTCCCAACTGTAACAGAACGCTGTCACAGTTAGATGATGTACAGTGAGTGGAGACTCCTGGCATAAACCAGTGGGTTGAATGGCCTGTTTAGGTGGTGTAAATTCTATGTAAGATCAAGGAAGAGGAGGTTCTGGTCTAATTCTTGGGCCTAAAGAGATGTATTTGGATTTATGAAATGCACGTAATGTATATGCATACGTAAGCTACAGACTAAACCCCTATCTAAGACACCAAAGCATTGTAACTCAGCTCCAAGCTCAGAAAACAGATGTGTACCCTACAAAGCATGAGTTCCTCTCGCTGTCTCATCTGTCTATCTTGAGCCCCTGAGGGAAGCTGCCGAATTAATAGTGCTGCATCAGGATCAGTTCTGTGCACGAGCCCTGGGACTTCAAAAGATTAAGTTGAGGTAACCAAAGTAATCTCATCCTTGCCGTCAACAGAGTGGAAGGAGACTTTCAGCTTCTCAGTCTGAACTAAATTCAAGGTCTGATTCTACAGGTGAAAACATAATCCATCAAGCGCTTTACATCAAAATGTCTAAGATTTGAATAAGTCTAGTTCAGAATCGCATCTGTTGGTCTTAGCTGCGCATTGGCATGTTTGCACAATGAAAGTTGATATTTACACCTATGCATCCATCTGGCTAAGCAACATTCCTTCATATCCTTTGCACAGAATTACAACTTTGAAATGTTTATTGTGTCTTAGCTTCCTGGAAATAATTTATTGCATTTAGGAACAATATTATTGTTTTTAAAGTAAATTATTTCAGCTCATTAACAGACGATTACTCTGGTGGCTTTCCCAATGGGTTAAGGAAGGCAAAATTAGACTCAAATCGTGTCAAATGTTGGTTGTCCAATATTTATATGGTTAGAGTTTATTATTAATTCCCACAGAAACATATCATCCAAGATTAAAATACATCTAAAGAATCAAGGTAGTGTTTTACACGAAAAACAATTATTGAATTAAGCAACACAAGTAACACATGAAAGGGTAAACTTAGTGCTAAAAACCTTAAATTATCAGATCATTTGAATAAACAACTTTTCATTAAGAATAGATTGCACTTCATTGTTGGGAAGGTGTAGGTTATAAACAGTGTCTCTTAAAGAAGTCTTCGTAGATTCAGTAGGTTAACTGTAAATCTTTATTAACTACCAGAAATATTTACACATGTACAATAAAGGGTACAGGCCAGGTTTTATCTCCATGTTTAGGCCTTTATACATCTCATCTCAACACTATGCTGACCCCTGTGTGCTGAGGGACACAGTTAAGCTTGTTAATGTGTACTGTGCAGATTAAAATGTATGTCTGCCAATGATTGAAATATTCATTGTTTTTTCTGATACACCTTGTGTTTCATGTTGTAAAAGTTGAACCTGTTTGTATTTTTGTAATGGTGATTTGAAATGGTTCGAAATGTTTTTGAAGATTTATGAATAAAGTATATTTTTGCAAAAAAAAAGACACAGTTAAGCTTGTTAATACTTGTCAAGTTAATACTTACCTGGCAGGGGAGAGACCTTCATCGCGTTTCTGCCAGGGAAAGAGCAATGGCTATAACCAGTCGAACTCCTTACCATGGGGTACCTAACACCATCCGAGTCATGGTGAAGGGCAGCGAGCAAGGAACAGGAATGGATAGGACCTTCTTCACCAAGAGGATCCTATTCAAGCTGTTTGATTTCGAGGCTGCGGAGATCTACTGCCTACAGGATTTCCCCAGCGCTGGATTTTTTGATGTGACCTTCAAGCAAGTGGCAGCTTGTGTCAAACTCTTGAAGGTGTTTGAGGAAAAGAAAGACCTACCAGAAATGAAGATCCTGACGGTGGAGCCGCTCTTTGTTCTACCGTTGCATCGTGAACGGGTTGAGATGGTGCATCTGTACAACCCCTACGTCCCTGTCGCTGAGGTGCTCACCTTCCTTACCAGGTACTTCGATAAGGTTGGGAGCTGCACTGAAGTTAAAGATAATTTGGGGATCTGGACATGTAAACGTTAGGTTAAGGTAACGCTCAAGACCGATGGTAAGGGAGCCGTTTTCCACCCCCCTTCCAGATTCGCTATCGGGGGAAGCCGTGGCTACCTTGTCTACGCTGGGCAACCCAAACTTTGTCGCTCATGCGGCAAGTCTGGTCATGTGGCGGCCAATTGCAGTGCTATCCTCTGCAAGAACTGCAAACAGGAAGGGCACCAGACAAAAGACTGTAAACAGGCTAAGTGCTGCAACCTGTGTAGTGAGGCAAGTCACCTCTACAAGACCTGCCCCAAACGTTGCCGTACTTATGCACAGGCAGCTAAAGCCAACGAGGGGGAAGCAGAAGAAATGCCTCGTGTCACTCCAACTACCAAGGTCTCCAGGGAGAACAACGGGACAAAGGAGGACACAGAGAGAGACAAGGTGGAGGAAAAGATTGGGGCAACAGACGGCCAACCAACAGCACAGCCCCCTGAACCTCCCACTCCTCAGGAGAGCGAATCAACGGAGGAGGAGGAGGCAGCAGTGGGAAAGCAGCAGGGGGAGTGGCAGCTGGTGAAGAGAGCCGAAAGGAAGAAGGGGCTAAAAAGAAACCAAGCCACTTCCCAGACAAGAGTCAAGAGGCGTCTCCTATCCGACACGGAAAACAAGAGCAGCAGCTCTTCGGACGAAGAAGGGCCAGGGCGGCGCCAACAGAAGAAGCGGCAAAACGCTAGGGAGTTGGAGGATGAGACACCCGAGCTCCAGAACATTGGAGACAATGAGGAGACCTGCGCACCCCAACTTTGCCCAAAACCCGAAGAGGCCAGTGCACCGCAACCCCACCAATCTGGGAGCAGTGAGGCACTCAGCGCACCCCAGCTCCAGGAAGCCGGGAGCAGCAACGCCCCAAAGGGGGAGAGGATTGGAGAAGCTTCTCCAACAGAGGACATTTCAAACCCCACTCCCTGCACAGACCCCCCAGATGCCACCCGAGCAGAACATCGCCAGTGGGGAGGTTCAGGAAGCTTTCCTCAGCCCATCCAAAGTGAAGCAATTTGAGCACACCACGGGCATGAAGGAACTCTCAGAGACAACAGGTTTGATAATCGACTAACTGCTTTAAAATGGGTGTAAAGATTGTATCCATAAATATGCGTAGCATTAAATCTACTACGTGATGTGTTGCGACCTTGGACTACCTTGCCAAGGTCAAAGCTGACCTGTTGTTTCTGCAGGATTGTGCGATACCGCACCTCAGCTCCTACAGGCAATGGTCACCATGGTGGTCCCATGGGCCATTGATCTGGTCGGAGGAAACGACTCTCGTTCCTCCGGCCTGGGGATTCTGCTGTGGGGAGGCAGCTTCACCGTCTCCCAGGTTAAGGAGGTGGTGGGCGGGCGCCTCCTCGTAGCAGACGTAATGTACAAAAATGCTCCACTCCGGGTAATTAACGTCTACGCCCCGTCACAAGGGGCTGAGCGGCTGGAGGTTTTTCAACAGCTCCCACTGCTTCTGGCAACCTCCAGGCCGGTCATTCTGGGCGGTGACTTCAACTGCATCATCGATGCGTCTGGACAATCCGGCAGGGCCGACAGCAGATTGGATGCTACGTCCAGATCCCTGATGGAAACAGTTAAGGATGCCAAGCTGCACGACGTCTTCAGCAACCCTGCAGACGGAGCGCAGCGTAGATACACTTGGTGATGGCGTGACGGGTCCGTCTGTTCCAGGATAGATTTCCTGTTTGTGTCCCATGCATTCACAGTCAGATCCACTGACGTCATGCCGGTGTTCTTCTCTGACCACTGCCTCCTACTGGCTGACTGTCACTTAGAGAAGGACCAGAGGGTTGGCAGGGGGGCATGGAAGCTAAACGTGAAACTGCTGACCCCAGAGAACATTGAGGAGCTCAAGAGGGATTACAAAGGTTGGAGAACCATGAAACCCCACTTTGAGTCACTGACACACCGGTGGGAAGCGATCAAGGGAAACATCAAGAGGTTTTTCATCCTCAAAGGCACCCAGAAAGCTAGAAAGGAACAGAGGGAAATGTCCCGACTCCAGAAAAACATGCAGAACCTGCTCTGGCTGCGGTCGATGGGGGTCAATGTCAAAGAGGAACTCCAAGAAGTGAAGAGCCAGCAAGCCTCGCTCTTTGCCTCGGAGGCCTCCAAGATCATCTTCCATTCCAGAGTCCGCTCAGTGGAGCAGGATGAGACGTGCTCACGTTTCTTCTTCCAAAAGGTACACAGAGAGAGCTCTGTGATCAGCAGCCTGAAGGAAGAAGACAGCTCAGTAAAGTCATTGCAGTCTGACATTTTGAGGATCAGCAAATCCTTTTATGCTGGATTGTATGATGTGAAGCCCACAGACAGCACGGCCTCCCAGTCCTTCCTGTCCTCTATCATGGAGGTCTTAGACCACAGTACACAGGAGATTCTGGACAAAGCGCTAACTCCTGACAAACTGACTGAGGCCCTTGAGTCCTTCGAGAAGAGTAAAACTCCCGGAAGCGATGGCTTGCCGGCGGAGTTGTATTCGGCTCTGTAGGACTGGATCAGCCCGGACCTGCTAGAAGTGTATGAGAGTATGCTCCTGGCCGGCAGTATGTCAGAATCCATGAGGAAAGGCATTATCACCCTCATCTACAAGCACAAGGGGGAAAGGGAGGAAATTAGAAATTGGCGACCCATTTCACTGTTGAATGTGGACTATAAGATTCTGTCCAAGGTCATCGCCAATCGGGTCAAATCCGCTCTGGAATTGGTGATCCACCCTGACCAGACCTGCACTGTGCCGGGCAGGAAGATCTCTGACAGCCTCGCGCTGCTCAGGGATACGATTGCCTATGTACAGGACAGGGTTGTGGACACCTGCCTCATCAGCCTGGATCAGGAGAAGGCCTTTGACAGAATATCGCACACCTACATGGTGGATGTGTTCTCCAAAATGGGGTTTGGGGAGGGAATTCGCAATTGGATCCAACTGCTCTACACTAACATCAGTAGTGCAGTCTCGATCAATGGGTGGGAATCAGATAGCTTTCCTATTAAATCTGGAGTCAGGCAGGGCTGCCCTCTCTCGCCTGTTCTTTTCATGTGTTGCATAGAACCCTTTGCTGAGTCCATCAGGAAGGATCCGGGCATAAGAGGATTGACGATCCCAGGCAGTGGAGGCACTCAGATCTAAGTCTCCCTGTACATGGACAATGTCGCCGTCTTCTGCTCGGATCCGCTGTCGGTGCACAGACTGATCCACATCTGCGACCAGTTCGAACTGGCCTCGGGAGCCAAGGTAAATCGTGGGAAGACCGAGGCCATGTTCTTTGGGAACTGGGCTGACCGATCCTTTGTCCCCTTCACTCTCAGGGCTGATGGCCTGAAGGTGGTGGGGTTATGGTTCGGAGGGACCAGGGCACGCGTTAGAAACTGGAAGGAGTAAGTGTCTATGGTGCAAAGAAAACTGGGCATGTGGGAGCGATGCTCCCTCTCCATTGCGGGTAAGAACCTAGTCATCAGGTGTGAGGCACTCTCGCTGTTGCTGTACGTGGCGCAGGTCTGGCCCATTCCACACTCCTGTGTGGTGGCGATCATCCGAGCCATCTTCCACTTTATCTGGAGGTCAAAAATGGATTATGTCCGCAGGGACGCGAGGTACAAGCCTCTAGATAAAAGGGGAAAAAACGTGCCCAACATCGCCCTCATACTGATGGCCACCTTTGTGTGCGGCTGCATCAAGCGGTGCGTAGACCCTCAGTACGTAAACACCAAGTGTCACTATGTGCTGAGGTTCTACCTGTCCCCGGTGTTGCGAAGGATGGGTCTGGCCACGCTGCCGCGGAACGCTCCAAGTAGTTGGACCGTGCCGTACCACCTGTCCCTCGTGGGAAAATTTATTCAGAGAAACACCTTCGACCACAAGTCCATCAGGCAGTGGTCGGCAAGTAACGTCTTAAAGGCCCTGAGGGAAAAGGAGAGGGTGGATCCTGTGGGATGGTTCCCCGAGCAGCCTGACAAAGTCATTTGGCAGAATGCCTCATCACCAGAACTTTCCAACAAGCACCAAGATGTAGCTTGGCTGGTGGTGAGAAAGGCCCTCCCTGTAAGATCCTTCCTACACGCCAGGAGTCTCACCCCCTCTGCACATTGCCCTCGAGGTGGCTGTGGTGGGGAAGAGACCATTGTTCACCTCCTTGTAGATTGTGTCTTTGCAAAGAAGGTCTGGAGAGAGATGCAGTGGTAGCTGTCTAGGTTCATCCCGAGCAGTTCTGTGACACAGGACTCTGTGCTCTATGGGCTGTTCCCAGGGACACACACCGAGACAAACATCAACTGCAGCTGGAGGATCATCAACTCGGTGAAAGACGCTCTTTGGTCTGCCCGAAACTTGTTAGTCTTCCAGCGCAAAGAGTTGTCTCCAACCGAGTGTTGCAGACTGGCACATTCCAAAGTCCAGGACTATGTGCTGAGGGACGCACGCACTAAAGCTTGGGGCAGCCGCCACATAGGCACAATGGGGAAGGGTCGCTGTCTAAGACCTTTCTGTCACAGTGCACAGAGGGACTGGGAACTGTTGAGAGCCCGTCGGGCTGTACAGCTCACATTGAATGTATACATTGAATACTAATTGTATTATAATTGTATTGAAGCACCTCAGAGTGCATCATGACGTATGTTGATAACTCCAATACCATTGTCTGATTGTAATGACCATATTGAAAGGATTGTAATATTCATTGATTGTATTGATGCACCTTGTGATCCAGATATAAAAGTTGAATCTGACTGTACTTTTTGTGATGGCGATTTAGAAATAGTTTGTAATGTTCTTCCAGATATTTTATGAATAAAGCATATCTTTCAAAAAACACTGGGCATGTAGGAGCGACGCTCCCTCTCCATTGCGGGTAAGATCCTGGTCATCAGTTGTGAGGCACTCTCGTGTTGCTGTACGTGGCGCAGGTCTGGCCCATTCCAGACTCCTGCACGATGGCGATCACCCGAGCCATCTTCCACTTTATCTGGAGGTCACAAATGGATCGTATCCACAGGGACGCGAGGTACAAGCCTCTAGATAAGGGGGGAAAAACATGCCCAACATTGCCCTCATACTGATGGCCACCTTTGTGTGTGGCTGCATCAAGCTGTGCATAGACCCTCGGTACACAAACATCAAGTGTCACTATGTGCTGAGGTTCTACCTGTCCCCGGTGTTGCGAAGGATGGGTCTGGTCACGTTGCCGCGGAACACTCCAAGTAGTTGGACCGTGCCGTACCACCTGTCCCTTGTGGAAACGTTTATGCAGAGAAACACCTTTGACCACAAGTCCATCAGGCAGTGATCAGCACGTAACGTCTTAGAGGCCCTGCGGGAAAAGGAGAGGGTGGATCCTGTGGGATGGTTCCCCGAGCAGACTGTCAAAGTCATTTGGCAGAATGCCTCATCGCCAGAACTTTCCAACAAGCACCAAGATGTAGCTTGGCTGGTGGTGAGAAAGGTTCTTCCCGTCAGATCCTTCCTACATGCCAGGAGTCTCACCCCCTCTGCACATTGCCCTCGAGGTGGCTGTGGTGGGGTCGAGACCGTTATTCACCTTCTTGTAGATTGTGCCTTTGCAAAGAAGGTCTGGAGAGAGATGTAGTGGTTTCTGTCAAGGTTCATCCCAAGCAGTTCCGTGACACAGGACTCTGTGCTCTACGGGCTGTTCCCAGGGACACACACAAACATCAACTGCAGTTGGAGGATCATCAACTCGGTGAAAGAATCTCTTTGGTCTGCCCGAAACTTGTTGGCCTTCCAGCGCAAAGAGTTGTCCCCGACCAAATGTTGCAGACTGGCACATTCCAAGGTCCAGGAATACATGCTGAGGGACGCACTAAAGCTTGGGGCAACCGCCACAAAGGAGCAATGGGGAAGGGTCACTGTCTAAGACTGTTCTGCCATGGTGCACCGAGGGGCTGGGAACTGTATAGGCCCCTCGGGCTCTATGACTCAGAAGGAATGTATGCAGCGAATACTACATGTGTCACAATTGTATTGAAGCACCTCAGAGAGCAACATGATCTAGATAACTTGAATACCATTGCATTGCTTGACTGTCTGTAATGACCATATTGAAATGTTTACGATGTTCATAGATTGTATTGAAGCGCCTCATGATCTATGTGGAAAAGTTGAATCTGATTGCACTTTTTGTTCTGGCAATTTTGAAATATTTTGTGATGTTCTTTCAGATGTTTTATGTATAAAGCATATTTTTCCAAAGAAAAAAATGTCTTCTTACATCACTGTGTGGGTGGTACAGTACTCAGTCCCACATGAACCCTGTATGTGCCAGACCCTTATACAATACCTCCCCCAAGTCTTTATCCAATGAATGTGGAGTTACACTAGTTTACTTCATGTCTTATCTTGTTATCAGTCTCATGCATCTACACTGTTGTTACCACATTATTGTTATTACTACATTATTGATATTACTGTATTAGCTCTACTGCAACATTCCAACTATCCCGTCCTCCCCTGTTCAAGTTCTTGAATTTACAGGTTCAGGTATTTAGAGGCCTTATGGTCCTTCCATTCTGTTGAAGGAGTGGTAGGCTCTGTTGGGTCTGCCTCTTCCTGTTGGCTTAGAGGTTGGACTGGTCTTTGGGTATGCTTTCATTCTTTTCTTCCATTCCTTTGTGTTGAACCACACTTGGTCGGTTCGGCTGTTGCATTGATCAATGGTTGCTGCTACTCTAAGTTGTTTCTTGTGGGATGGACAAGCATCACGTTCATCTCCGTGTTGCTTCTTTCTTTTCTTCTTTCTATGTGTAGGCCATCTCAATGCCCTCTGTGGCTGAGGGAGACCATTCCTTGATGAGAAGAAGGTTTGATGGCAATGCTCACCTCTGTGTTTTGTTGTCAATGGTGGAAGACTTGTGGCCATGGTATGCGGGCTGGAAGCTGCAATGGGTGCACAGTGGTTGCTGTGTTCACCAGCTGTACCATTGTCCTAGTTGGAGGTAGGGGCTCTGCAGACTGCTGATTACTCTCTTGTACCACTTCCACCGGAGGTGTCATGGTTATCTTATGGGCGGCAGGCTGGCCTGACCAATCGGGGTTTTCTGGCAACTGATACAAGAATGGACAAGGCTGCTCCACAAAGGGAGAAGAAGGTTCAGAGGTGAAGTCCGAGTTTGAAAACTCTTTAGTGTTTGAGTAATCGAGACCGTGCAGACCTGGTTGGCTAACGACAGTGGTGGTCTTGACATCCTCTGCCATCTGAAGGAGATCCAGGTCTATGCAGGCATCCCTGCTCAGGAGAGAGAAAGGGTAATTATGGATGACACAGCTCAAAGATCTGCTTACCACCATACCTCAGTGGTTCCAGGAACATGCCCAGGACTGGAAGTCAGACTCCCCCCCACCCCGTAAAATGGAATTGCTTTCGCTGATTTGGATTGTCCTCATGTCTTTATGGCCTGATAAGTTGTACTAAAGGTTGGCTTCTGCCCCATGTTCTATTCTCTTCCCTGAACTCTTAGAGTTCAGACAGTCTCACTATTTGGATCGCTTTGACCAGGGTTAGGCCTTCTTTAGCTTGTAGGAAGTCAAAGAGTGCATCGTCTATTACACCCACCACAATTCTGTCTCTGATGAGTTCAGGCTTTAACTCTCTATATTCTCATGCCTCTGCCATCCTGTAGGGGCCATATATGAAGGACTTGATGGGTTCTCCTGGCAGTTGGACTCTCTTATTGAGCTTAGCTGTCTCGAGTATTTTATGGCTTTGCAAGTTAAAATAAATGTCAGAAGATTTTAAAACATCCTCGAATTTGGTGGATGATTCATTAATTCCATGTCTTACAATGATGTTGTCTGCAATCGGGCCTATAGAGTAAAGTAGCTTGTTCACCTGCTCTTCTTCTGACTTTTTATTTAAGCCAGAAGCGATGTTGTATCTTAAAAATCCTTTCCTCCAAAGACCACAATTTTGTGACGGTCCTGGGCCTTGGGTTGGTCCAAATTGAGTAGAAAATGTTGATTTCGATCCATGTTAAAGATGTTTTAATTGTATGTGCAGCTTTAAGGGCTTATAGACTTTTCAAGATGGCATTGCCATTGACTCCAAGACAAAGGGATTTCCTGCCCTTGTCGGTTTTGGCGGACCCCACAAAATAGTGCTGGCGCACTTCTTGAAGAAGACTCTCAGCAATGGCTGCCTGGACCGTCTGTGTGCCAACAGCTTTCGTTCCGCAGTTTGCTATGACGAGTAACGAGGCGTTCGAATTTAAAGTTATGCTCGCTGTTTTCCGAACTGGACAGTTGCGACGTTCCCGAGAGATTTAAGTTATTAATTCTCCTTTCTCACCTTACGAATTCGGAAGCCACGTGCTGGGGAATCGGGCTTTAGTCATGGGCTTTCCTTCAACTCTGACACCAGATCAGGGAAAGGGTTCTTAGGACTAACTGCAGCCCGGAACCTTAAAAGAATTATCTCACCCTCACCGGCTCAGCGGACTCTGCACTCTCTGGCGTTGGACTTCGAAAGGAGATTCAAATGAGTCTTCTGCTGCAGTAAAAATCTCTGCAGTAAAAATCTCTGCCTTCAGCTTCCAAGCTTCTTCTCTGGGGTATTTCCTGGGGAATTTTCCCTGTGCCTTTAGCTTCTGTTGGAAGTTTCTCTCCAGTCATATCTTTCATTTCTTTCTTAGGGCGGAATCATCCCAGATTTGCACTAAGTGCAGTAGTGAGTGGGAAAAATGTCATTTTACACGCCGGCTGCAATGGTAAGTTTTGTGCCATATCGTCCCATTCCCGCCTCAGTGATTATGCAGCCACAGGAAACACACAGTCTTGTTGGCGGGCAGGCTCTGATTTACCCACCATGCCGTTACCTCCCTGCTTCCACACGCAGGGTACCAGATTTAAACTGCACACTTCTCAATGCTTGCAGCCCAAGACCTGCTCCGGTGAAGACAAGGCTCCAGAAGGCAAGAAGATTGCAGTCCCCCGATTCAGGGCAACATCCCTGGGATGCCTTCTGGGCTCCATGGAGGGCGGCCATGATGTCCTCTACCCCTGCTCTGGCTGCAGGAGGCCCATCGGTCTCACCATTCCGGCCTGGGAGGTGGTGGCAGCGGCAGTCAGTGCCAATGCTACACACAAGAGGCTGACCATCCAGTGCAGAAAACGGATGAATGATCTCATCTGTGCCACCAGGTTAAGGAAACCATCTCATCACTCTAAATTCACACACTCACAAGCCATTACAAATTCACTGGCATCTCACTCAAGGTACATCACCACTTACTCTCTTACACACGCCATCACACCTCCATCTGGCCTCATCTCCTCTGGAGACTGCCTCCTCAGCCCTCACCATCTTGTGGTCACTTGCACAAGTCAACAGGTGCCCCCATACACACCCTGGGATTAAACCCCTTCCCCAGTACAGGCCTTGCCCTGCAGCCTCTTCCCTTGCCTGAGGCCACTTCTCCCCTTCCCCAAGCAAGCCCTAGCCCTGCAGCCATTGAAAAGCCACCCCTGCCCTGCTTCTGGTCTGGCAGGTAGAGACCTGCCTTTTAGTCCCCCTAAAAGTGATGTGATGCTGCTTGTGAAGCCTGGCGCTGATGACTGCGAGTGCTGCCTGAGGCAAGGTAGGCAAACAAACCTCAAAGTCCCGAATGAAGTACAGCTTGCCAGGTGCACGTCGCTTGTGTACAGTCATGAAACACGTCATCATACAATCACGTTGATGTGCTTGGACGACCCAGCATGGGTCGTGGGGAGGGGGGATGATTCCAACGAGCAGGACTTTTAATGAGTGCTAAAGATGCTAAAGACGCAGCATTTCAATGGTGACCTGGCAGTCGATTCAAGTGCAGCTTCGGCAGCTTCTGGAAGGCTGCCATCAAAGGACATGTAAGCCGTTTGCATGGATGCCATAACAGATGGGCACGGCAGGCTTGAGGGTTGGTCAGCGGAGCAGTCGGACGAGAGACTTGGTGGCCTCCTGAAGGAGGTGGCAGCCAGGAGAGAAACACTTGTCCCCAGGGATGGGAGGATGAGGCCCCACCCCCCCACCCCCCACTACTTCACCAAAAAAGCCTGGGAAAAGCTGGCGACCAGGGTCAGCAGCCATGACGAGGCACACATGGTCCAGTGCCGGAAGCGCTTCAATGATCTCATGCGATCGGGAAGGGTGAGTACTGTGTTGGCATGGGTCACTTTGTAGAACAGGTAAGAGCTGCCCAATCCCTCCGTGGACCTCAGAGGTCTTACACAGTGAGTGGCAAATGTCAATGGGGCAGGATATGGCCAAGTGGGTGAGCCCTGGCTGCTTGGACTCTGTGCCTGGCGGCTCCAGGGTCACGAATCGGCTGAGCCCTGCAAGCTGTTCCTCAGGTGGGATTGGCCAGGCAGCAGTGGTGCTGCAGGTAGAGGGTGGACAGTTCAATGCTCCTCTATCCTTCCAGGAGAAAACATCCCATAACGATATTGAGAGGTGGTGGATTGGTGGGGTCCCCCACACCTCCTCATCCTCAGTATATATGAGCAAGAGGCCCTGGAGCTGAAGGGGTGCCATGCACCTCAGTCTAGCAGCCACGGTGAGGTTGGGGTACCAGAGGTAGGTAAGAGTGCAGTGCACTTAGGTGAGAATGTGGCTTCGTACAACCACTGCAGTGTAATCTGTATATTGATGTGAGCATCGAACCTGGAATGTCCATTGATAATGGAAAAATGAAGGTACCATGATGCAGGTCTCTGTCTCATCAGGGTTCCAGACATACACACTGACAATGTAATGACTTAGACTAATGACATTCCCTTCTTCTCCCTTTTAGGCTCACCAGCAGCCCCTCATTGTGAGGAGCCTGAAGGCCCACCCCTGACACCTGAGGACCAGCATGCTCAGCACGCACCAGCGTCACACCCTCTGTCAAGCAGGCACCTGCACAGATACCAGTACCTCAGTGGGCATAAGATCGGTGTCTAGTATCTCGGCGCACATTGGTGAGGGCATTTCATACTCAATTGAGGTGCAGGCGGAGGCAGAGAGTGCCCAGGGTGCCGGCAGTCGGAGGACTGCTGCAGACCAGGACAATGCTCAGTTGATGGGTGATGATGGCCGTCTGGAGTCGTCCCTGAGGCAGCAGATGCTGGAAATCCAGCAGGGTGTGCGGGAGGATCTGGTGGAGATACATGAGGGAATGTGTGGCATGGTCTCCATTGTGGAGGAATCCATGCGGAGCGTGAGCACTGCGTTGACCCTCATGGCCGAGCGCACTGCCTCCTCCCTGGAGAGAGTTGCGACTCTCATGGAGACAGAATCAGGGGTTCCTGGGGATGTGCTCGGACCTGCAAGTCCTTACACCGGCAATGACCTCAGATGGTCAGTGTCAATGTGTGAGATGGACTGGGCACCAAGTATCCCAGCTCAGTGCCCATCCATCAGTGGTGAGCAGGGAGGTCCAGAATGACCTGACGTTGGTGCACGAGCTGCCTGTCATCTCTGTGGTCTCCTCTCAAGGTGCTCTGGATGACGGCATCAGCTCCTCCGCCCCTTTGCCATTGATCTGATGAGGCTGCTGCGACTGGGGAGATGCCAGCCATGGCACTGGCCGCTCCCTCCCAGGAGGACCCAGCACAGGCTCCACTTGCCAGGGGATGTCCGCCAAGGTCATCAAGGCCAACAAGGCAGCAGAGTCAGCAGGCTGTCTCCAACGAGGAGAGAGCACCTAAATGGAGCACTCGCAAGCGAAAACTTAAAGCACCTTAAGCACAACATGGCCTGATCGCGGGTGATATTTGTTTCCCCCATTTTTCTGTTTATTTTTAACGATGTGATGTGAAACACCAGTGAATGTTAATTTCTGCTGTGTTTGACACTCAGAGGTAAATTAGATTTTTTTTTTGCAACTGGCCTCTGGATGCTTCATTTGCTCTGTAGGTGTAGAGTAAGCCATGATGTTACGATGCTCGTGTGTCCCCTTAAACTGTATTGTGGCGGCAAATAGTGTATGTTGTTGACCAAGGACCTGGTCCTGTCAGGTGTCGAGTATGGAGCCTGCAGCCCTGGCATGTGGTGGTGGTTCTTATTTGGTAGGTTAGCTGAAGGACCATTGTATCAAAGCATCCCAGGTGTCCCTGCCTCCCTGGAGTTTACCCAGGTCAGCGTCCATACCCTCAGCGTTCTCCTGACCGTGCTCGTCCTCAGACTCACTACTGGACTCATCGTCTGCTGCCTGAGCAGCTGTGTCAACATCTTCTTCCTCCACTGCGTCCCCCACTTTCCTGCACCAGATTGTGGAGAGTGCAGCATGCAACCAATATCAGTGACACACGATCTGGGGGTTACTGGAGTGCACCCCCTGAACAGTCCAGGCATCAGAAGCGCATCTTGAGAAGACTGATGGTTCTCTCTACTACCGCCTTTGTGGACGCATGGCTCCTGTTGTGCTGATGCTTGACTTCTGTTCTTCGATGGTGGAGAGGCGTCACCTTCTGAGGGGATAGCCCTTGTTACCCAGCAGCCACCCATCCAGTCGGGCTGGAGCACTGAAGAGCCCCGGCACCTGGGAGTGTCTGAGGATGTGAGCATCATGGGAGCTGCATGGGTACCTTGTACAGACTTGTAGAATCAGCATCCTGTGGTCACACACTATCTGCACGTTCATGGAGTGAAAGCCCTTCCTGTTGATGAAGGCACCGGGTTCACCTGCTGGCGCCTTGATGGCCACATGTGTGCAGTCTATAGCACCCTGGACACGGGGGATCCCAACAATCGCTGCAAAGCCTCTGGCTCGCTCTGCCTGTCTGGCCTTGTCCATATGCTAATGAATGAAAGTCAATGCACGCCTGAACAGAGCGTCTGTCACCAGCCTGACACAACTATGAACAGCTAATTGTGAGACTCCACACAGATTCCCCACTAACCCCTGGTAACTGCTGGAGGCATAGGGGCTTAGGGCCATTGTGACCTCCAGAGCCACTGGCATGGGGTGTCGACCCAGACAGCCAGAGCTGATCTCAGGGCCGATCATCTGACAGATGGAGGTCACTGTCTCCCTTGAGAGGCAGAGCCTCCTTCGACATTGCACCTCAGACATATTGAGGTAGCTGCATCGCTGCCTGTAAACCCTGGCAGTGGGATAGTGGCATCTCCTGCAGCCCCTTCCACCTTTGCCTTCCTGTTGTGCCTGTGACTCTTCTCCCACAGGTCGCTCCTCTGGGGGCTGAATAGGGGCACCTGGCCTCCTCCCTCTTTTGCCCCTCTCTTCTACCTCAGAGGAGGTGCCTCCAGCAGAGACCACAATCCCCATTGCCAGGTTAAGGGAAGGCTGTCTGATACCTGGAAGGCCCCAAGTGGTGTGAATCGTCTGGGGGCCTGGAAGCCAACACTGAGCCCTGAACTGAAGCCTCTAAAATATCTGAATGCAGCTCTGAAGCGAAACGAAGCTGTCCTTGTTCACAGAAGCAAGCAGCAGCAAGTGATATCCAAAACTACTTACTATTCACTTTGTGAAGCCCACTGACCCCTTTATCCTGCCCGTGGATGGGGTTTTGGAAATTGTGGCCTGTCTGCCTGCCCGTTTTGCCCATACAATGGCCTGAAAATTGCACGGGCTATATAAACGGAGACAATTTGTCTCTCAAGGGCCTTAACTGGCCAGTTAATTAATGGTGGGCGCGCCTCCTTCTTCATCACACGCCCACCTAGCGAAATATCGTGAGAGTGCACGCTGGCGCCGGGACACTCGTCCGACACCAATGCACTTTATTTCACGCATGGGTGTGTCAGGCACGCGCCCACACGGCAGGAGTAAAATTCTGCCCTAAGTTTCTGATGTGTGGTGGCGGGAAACGTGGCCTGCTATTGACGGGTGGAGCAGACAATCGTAAACTGGTTTCACAATAGCGTGATTTTTGGCCTTCTCGGCATTTTGTCCCTCTCCTTGCCTGCCATGACGCACGATACCAATGGAGCTGGAAAATTCCGGCCTTAGTCTTCCAGCATTTCAACTTGTTTCAGCATTTTTGCGAGGTTGAGGGTTTTTGATCCCCAACTGCCACCATGTTGGGTGGGTATTAGTTACAGAATGGTGTTTCTTAAAGAAGCCTTCGTAGTCTTCAGTAGGTTAACTGTAAGTCTTTATTAACTACTAGAACTATTTACACATGTATAATGATAGAGCATAGGCTAGGAACTCCCTCCATGTTTAGGTCTTTACACATCCCTGTCCAACACCACAATGACCCCTGGATCATGTGCCTTCTTACATCACAGTGTGGGTGGCATTGTACTCAGTTCCACATTAACCCTGTATGTGCAAGACCCTTATATTACGTTCACCTTTAGGTTACCTGTCTGTGCACTGATGAAGGAGTGCTACATGGTTGTATATACCAATGTCTGGATATGATGTTAAACTGACGTATCTGCTTCCATTTAAGTAGATGTTAAAGATCCCATGTTGTTAATTAAAGAAGAGTGAGTTTTCATGCTGTCCTGCTTAACACTATTGCTCAATTAGCACCAGTTTAACTGTTCATTCATCACGTTGTGTCTTGTCATGTACAAAATGATATTTCTGATAGAACTGTCACTGGATTTCAAGATAATTCATTGTATCTGAAGTGTGGTGGGGTGTTTACAGGACATAGGCCTGTTATGTGGCAACCTTTCATTTTTCTTTTTCAGTTCTATCCCATTCTCCCTTGCATGCAATGTTGCATCCAGATATCTGCATGATTCTTGCTCTGTGTTGTTCATTCCTTTCAGATTCAAATTTACCATTGGTGATTTGCATAGCAAAATATTTACAGATGCGGGATGAACAATCACTTGTTAAAGTTGTGTTGAGCTCAGTGCTGCTGAATTGGGGTCTCCACTCTGAAGGATTGTAATAAGTTGGCCTCTGGGGCCAGTGTTCAATTAAAATCACCTCTGATCTTTCTCATGTGAGGAAAACATACAAAACATACAATTTGGGCTGCTCCAAACTGACTTTTGCTTTTATAAATTGATTCTGGTTGTTCATACAACGGAGGTACTGGAAGTGATAGCATTAAGCAAGTTATTCATTTCACTAAATAATGCAGTTGAAGAGCTACACATAGAAGCCAACAGAAGGAAGAAAATAGTTTCCAAAAACCATTTATCCACTGCACTCTTTAAGTTCATATCCATAGGAAATCTTCACTCTAATATCCCTTACAATATATTTTTGCCACTGTCATGAGGACAGAGACTTTATAGTGCACCCTATTCACTGTAGACTGGTCTTTATAACACACATTAGCATTTCTTTCAAAGACAACATTATACAATATTTATATTCAAGGGTAATGATCTAATAAAATAAACAGTCCTTCAATTTGTTCAAATAGAACTCCCAAAGCTGCAAATTAACACAAAGAATGTTATGACAATCTGATTAATTAAACATATTTTGCTACTGTAATATTTGTCCAGTTATTGTCAGTACTTGTCTCAAATAAATTATATTTCATGAATTGCAGTATCTCATCCATCACCCCATTCCCCTCCTAATGCCCACACCTTTCAACTTCCAATTCTCACTGGAGTAAAAACATTACACATCAGGATGGTTATTCAATTATGTTTCCAACTTAGGTTAATGCAGCCATGATTGGTTGGGTGGTTCAGCGTGGGGCTTGCAACTCCCACTAAAGGAGATCTGGTAGGAAGTGATGAAATTGGCTGCATTTTTCTCAGGGTGGGTAGAGGGATCAATGAATGGGGAAACGAAGGCTCTATATTTCATTATCTAGGGCCCACTGAAAGCCAATCAGCAAAACTTTGTAGATCTGACTAACATGTGGCACAAAGAATTATTATAAATTTGCAACCCAGACACCGAGAGTACATTTTTAGTTTAGAAACTAAGTGGCAAATGCAGTAAATAATTAATGTATTGTAATTTAATAAGATAATCTCTGTCATGGGCCCTTTATATCAGAAGGTCTCAGGTTTGGCATGGCTGAGTTAACTGATCTTGACCAGGCAAAGAGCTGGGTGCTACAATTAGCCTCAAATACTTGGGCTGGGAAGGGGAAGATGAGCCGCAGTTGCAGTTTTTGGTTCCTATCCAGTGAGCCCTGTTTCATATGTGGATATCAAGTTAGTTTGACCCATAAAGAAGTCTCTATTGTTAAGTAGATTGCCAACATTCATCATCTAATTTCACACATGGAGATCGGCCACTTGGATGGGTTATGGTTGTCAACAAAACTGTATGCCAGCAAAAGGCAGTCCTTTCAGTACTGGGCTGGCGATTAAAAAAAAGTTAGAAGCAATTAATTAGAACTGCTTTATATGAAAGATTATACACTCTTTGAGATTTCACTAGTAGATATTTCTGAATATATAGCTACAGTTCAGAAATTGGTTCCATTCAGATATTGGTATGAGATAGGTGGCAAATCTGGTATGCACATTCACAAATGTCACCTAGACACTTGTTCCAAATCAGGTCTCTCTTCCATAAAGTTGCATTTACCGCTTGAAGCATTTGCCATTTGACACCAACTCAAAATTGAAACAAAGACACAAGAAATAGAAGCAGGATTAGACCATATGGCCCCATCGGGTCTGTTCTGCCATTCAATATGATCATGGCTGATCCTGGGCTTCAATTCTACTTTCCTGCCCCTTTCCCTATTCCTTGATTCCCTTAGAGACCAAAAAGCTGTCTATCTCAGCCATAAATATATTCAACAATGGAGCATTCACAACCCTCTGGGTTATTGTCTCCAATGAAAACATATCCTTTTCTAAATATGGAGACCAAAATTACACACAGTATTCCAGTTGTGATGTCACCTGTACAATTGTAGCAAGACTTCTTTATTGTATTCCAATCCCCTTGCAATAAAGGCCAATATGCCATTTGTCTTCCTAATAGCTTGCTCTACCTGCATGCTAACTTTTTGTGTTTTTTGTACGAGCACAACCAATTCTCTCTAATTAACATTTACAAGTTTCAAACCTTTTAAAAAATATTCTACTTTTCTATTCTTACAACCAAAGTGAATGACATCATATTTCCACACATTATACTCCATCAGCCACCTTGTTCCCCACCCATGTAACCTGTCTACATCTCTTTGCAGCCTCTCTGTGTCTTCCTCACAGCTTACATTTCCACATAGCTTTGTGTCATTAGCCAACTTACATACATTGCACTTGATCTCTTCATCTAAGTCATTATATAGATAAGGCCCCAGGGTGATCCTTGAGGCACTCCACTAGTCACAGCCTGTCAACTTGAAAATGCTCCATTTATGGCTACTCTTTGCTTCTGGCCCGTATATTCTCTATCCATGCTAATATATTATCCTCAACACCATGAGTGTTTATCTTGCCTATTAACCTTTTGTGTGGCACCTTATCAAAAGCCTTTTGGAAATCCAGGTATACTACATCTATTGGTTCCCCTTTATCTACCCTATTAGTTATATAATTGAAAAACTCAAATAAATTTGTCAAACACGATCTTCATTCATAAAACTGTGTTGACTTAGTCTATGATTTTCTAAGTATATTTTTAATACTTTCTTAATAGATTTCAGTACCTATCTGATGACTGATGTCAGGCTAACTGGCCTGTAATTCCATTTTCCCTCTTCCTCCTCTTTTGAATATTGTAGCAGTGTTACATTTGCTAACTTTCAATCTACTGGGACAAATCCAGAATCTAAGGAATTTTGGAAAATCACAGCCAGGGGATTCATTATCAGCAGCTATCTATTTTAGAATCCTAAGATGTAAGCCATCAAGTCCTGGGAACTTTTCAGATTTTAGTCCCTTAAGTTTCTCTAATGCTCTTTCTCTGCTGATACTTCCTCACTCTTTCTAGCCCCCAGTTTACCCTCCATTTCTGGTATGCAACTTGTGTCTTCTACTGTGAGGACAGACACAAAATATTTGTTCAATATCCCTACCATTTTTTCATCCTCCAATAATTTCTCCTGTCTCTGCATCTAGGAGGCTAATGTTTACTTTAGCTACTCTCTTCCTTTTCATATACTTGAAAAAGCTCTTACAATCTGTTTTTATATTACAAGTTTACTCCCATTTTCTTTTAAAAAAATTTTTTTATCAACTTTTTGTTGGCCCTTTGTTGGTTTCTAAAACACTCTCAATCCCCAGGTTTGCCACCATTCTTTGGAACATAATAAGTCTTTTCTTTTAATCTAATACTACCTTAACTTCCTGAGTAAGCCACGGATGGATCTTTTTTGCTGAGTTATTGTTTTTCAAGGGTATATATTTTTGTTGAGCATTTTGAATTGTTTCTTTAAATGTCTCCCACAGGTAGGTTTGGTTGCCAAGAAAGCCTGTAGGTAGGCCTTCCTGGGACAGGGGAGACAGATGGGTAGATGGAGTTGGGATAGTAGGACCCATGAGCTCAGCCAAGCAGTGGCCCACGGTGTGATTGTGGAACAAAGAGGAATACATGTTAGGTTGTAGTAGACCAAGAAAAGCTAAGCAGAACTTGCAGGGCCCAAGCTCTGTACAGTTTCTGCCAAATATAGGACTGGGGTCCTGAAACAGGTGCTAGACTCCTGATCAGCATATTCAAAGTACTTAATACCTTAGACCATAAGGCCATAAGACATAGGAGCAGAAATTAAGCCATTCGGCCCATCGAGTCTGCTCCGCCATTCAATCATGGCTGATAAGTTTCTCAACCCCATTCTCCCGCCTTCTCCCCGTAACCTTTGATCCCCTTACCAATCAAGAACCTATCTATCTCAGTCTTAAATAAACTCAATGACCTGGCCTCCACAGCCTTCTGTGGCAATGAATTCCATAGATTCACCACTCTCTGGCTAAAGAAGTTTCTCCTCATCTCTGTTCTAAAAGGTCTTCCCTTTACTCTGAGGCTGTACCCTCGGGTCCTAGTCTCTCCTACTAATGAAAACATCTTCCCCACGTCCACTCTATCCAGGCCTTTCAGTATTCTGTAGGTGTCAATCAGATCCCCCCTCATCCTTCTAAACTCCATCAAGTATAGACCCAGAGTCCTCAAACGTTCCACATATGTTAAGCCTTTCATTCCTGGGATCGTTCTCGTGAACCTCCTCTGGAACGTCTCCAGGGCCAGAACATCCTTCCTGAGATTCGGGGCCCAAAATTGCTCACAATATTCTAAATGTGGCCTGACCAGAGCCTTATAAAGCTTCAGCAGGACATCCCTGCTTTTATATTCTAGTCCTCTCGAAATAAATGCCAACATTGCATTTGCCTTCCTAACTACCGACTCAACCTGCAAGTTAACCCTAAGAGAATCCTGGACTAGGACTCCCAAGTCCCTTTGCACTCCAGATTTCTGAATTCTCTCCCCATTTAGAAAATAGTCCACGCCTCTATTCTTCCTAACAAAGTGCATGACATCACACTTCCCCATGTTGTATTCCATCTGCCACTTCTTTGCCCATTCTCCTAACCTGTCCAAATCCTTCTGCAGCCTCCCCGCCTCCTCAACACTACCTGTCCCTCCATCTATCTTTGTATCATCTGCAAACTTAGCCAGGGTGCCCTCAGTTCCTTCATCTAGATCATTAATGTATAAAGTGAAAAGTTGTGGTCTCAACACTGACCCCTGCGTAACTCCACTAGTCACCGGCCGCCATCCTGAGAAGGACCCCCTTATCCCCACTCTCTGCCTCCTGTCAGACAGCCAACCTTCTATCCATGCTAGTACCTTGCCTCTAACACCATGGGCTCTTATCTTACTGAGCAGTCTCCTGTGCGGCACCTTGTCAAAGGCCTTCTGGAAGTCCAAGTAGATAACATCCATTGGTTCTCCTTTGTCTAACCTACTCATTACCTCCTCAAAGAATTCTAACAGATTTGTCAGGCATTATCTCCCCTTGATGAAACCATGCTGACTTTGCCCTATTTTACTATGCACTTCCAAGTATTCTGAAATCTCATCCTTAATAATGGACTCTAAAATCTTACCAATGACCGAGGTCAGGCTAATTGGCCTGTTATTTCCCGTCTTTTGCCTCACTCCCTTCTTAAACAGGGGGGTTACATTAGCTATTTTCCAGTCATCTGGGACCCTCCCTGACTCCAGTGATTCCTGAAAGATCACCACTAACATCTCCACTATCTCTTTAGCTATCTCCTTCAGAACTCTGGGGTGTAATCCATCTGGTCCAGGTGATTTATCCATCTTCAGACCTTTCAGTTTTCCTAGCACCTTCTCCTTGGTAATGGCCATCATACTCACCTCCGGCCCCCAACTCTCTTGAACTTTGGGGATGTTACTCGTGTCTTCCACTGTGAAGACTGACGCAAAGTACTTATTCAGTTCCTCCGCCATTTCTTTGTTCCCCACTATTACTTCTCCAGCATCATTTTCCAGAGGCCCAATGTCCACTTTTGCCTCTCTCTTACCCTTTATATATCTAAAAAAAAACTCTTGCAATCTTCTTTTATATTACTGGCTAGTTTACCCTCATAGTTAATCTTCTCCCTCCTTATTTCTTTTTTAGTTGTCCTCTGTTGGTCTTCGTAGGCCTCCCAATCCCCTGGTTTCCCACTGCTCTTCGCCGCATTGTATGCTTTCTCTTTAGTTTTTATGCTGTCCCTGACTTCCCTTGTCAGCCATGGTAGCCTTGTCCTCCCTTTAGTATGCTTCTTCTTCCTAGGGATGAATTTTTGCTGTGTCTCCCAAATTACTCCCAGAAACTCCTGCCATTGCTGTTCCACTGTCTTTCCTGCTAGGCTCATCTCCCAGTCAATTCTGGCCAGCTCCTCTCCCATGCCTCTGTAGTTGCCTTTATTCAACTGTAATATCCTAACATCTGATTCCAGCTTTTTCCTCTCAAATTGGAGGGTAAATTCTATCATATTATGGTCACTTCCTCCTAAGGGTTCCTTCACCTTAAGCTCCCTTATCAAATCTGCCTCATTACACATCACTAAATCTAGAATTGCCTGTTCCCTAGTGGGCTCCACCACAAGCTGCTCCAAAAAGCCATCTCGTAGACATTCCACAAATTCCTTTTCTTGGGATCCACTACCAACCTGATTTTCCCAGTCTACCTGCATATTGAAATCCTCCATGAACACTGTAACCTTGTCTTTCTTACACACCTTTTCTATCTCCCGGTGTATCTTGTGCCCCACATCCTGACTACTGTTCGGAGGCCTGTACATAACTCCCATTATGTTTTTTTTACTTTTGCGGTTCCTCAACTCTACCCACACAGATTCTACATTATCTGACCCTACGTCATTTCTTGCTATCGATTTAATTTCATTTCTTACTAACAAAGCAACCCCACCCCCTCTGCCAACCTGCCTATCTTTTCGATAGGATGTATATCCTTGGAATTTAACTCCCAGTCCTGATCCCCTTGCAGCCATGTCTCCGTGATGCCCACCACATCATACCTACCAATTTCAAACGGCACCACAAGCTCATTTACCTTATTTCATATACCCTGTGCATTCAGATACAACACCTTCAGTCCTGTATTTCCCATCACCCTTCTCACTGTCATCCCTTTATCTGATGTGCTTGAAGTTAGATTCCTAGCCCTTTCCAAACACTCTGTCCTATTTTGTGTTCTGGAGACTTTAATAGCCTCTCCTGGGCTCTCCTTTCTTTTCAGTTTTTTCATAATTTTCCATGAAGTTGAATCCACCCCCCCCCCACCCCCATACCCTAACCTGCTGCTTTGTTTCCCATTAGTCATGCTTCTTGGAGTTTTACCCTTCCCTTCTCCCCCACTTTCTAGTTTAAAGTCCTGTTGACCACCCTATTTACCCTTTTTGCTAGAACATTGATCCCAGATCGGTTCAGGTGGAGACTGTCCCAACGGTACAGATCCCTCCTGTTCCAATGCTGATGCCAGTGCCCCACGAAATGGAACCCCTCTTTCCCGCACCATTCCTTTAGCCACGTGTTTACTTCCCTTATTCTCGCGTCTCTATGCCAATTTGCACGTGGCTTGGGTAGTAATCCGGAGAATATAACCCTTGAGGATCTGTTCTTTAATTTAGTTCCTAGTTCCTGATAATCCCCAAACAGATCCTCTCTCCTAGTCTTAGCTATATTATTTGTCCCGACATGGACCACAACAACTGAATCCTCCCCCTCCCTCTCCAATATCCTTTCAAGCCGGTCAGAGATGTCCCTCACCCTGGCACCGGGGAGGCAACATACCATGCAGGACTCTTGATTCTGCTTACAAAGGATGCTATCAACTCCCCTAATTATAGAATCCCCTACAACTACCACTTGTCTTTTTGCTCCCCCCTCTTGAATGGCCTCCTGTGCCATCATGCCATGGTCAGCTGGCTCATCCTCCCTACAGCCCTGTTCCTCATCCACACAGGGAGCAAGTACCTCGTACTTGTTGGACAAGGTCAAGAGCTGAGGCTCCTCTGTTGCTGAACACAGGATCCCTCTACCTGCCTCACTTGCAGTCACACCCTGCTGACCCTGACCACTGACCGAACTTGAGGTACTTAATCTACTGGGTGTGACCGCCTCCTGAAACAAAGCGTCCAGGTAACTCTCCACCTCCCGAATGTGCCGCAGAATCTGGATCTCGGACTCCAGCTCACCAGTTCTGATCCGGTGTTCCTCCAGCAACCAACACTTGCTGCAGATGTAGTCACTGCGGCTCGCAATGGGATCTGCCAGCTCCCACATCATACAGCTACAGCACATCACCTGCCCAGCCATCTAAACTTAGATAATTAATTTATTAATTAGCTTTGCAGTGTTTTTTGTTTCAAATTTGATGCAGATTTCCTACCAACCAATCAGATCACAGCTTTCCTGTGATGTCACTTTTTCAGTTTTGGCTTCAGTTACTCTGTGCCCCGAGGTCACTGCTCCGGTGCTCCTCCCTCTAGTCTGCTTCCTGAAGACAAGACCATGAATCCCCAAGGTAAGCTAGACTGCTCCAGTGCTCTCTGTTGGATGCTCTTCCTCCTGTTGAGTGCAAGAGTCCTTCTTCTCGATTCCTTCCTGAGTCGCGGTGGCTGCAGTGACTTCTCCCAGAATGCTTCAGTCAATTCTCTCCAGTGCCCACTGTTGGATCTGTTTCAGGTTGTGTCTCAACCATTAGCTACAACTTTGGAAGCCAGTGCCCTTCCAGGGTACCAGGCATGGGATTATAGCAGCTAAAATTTATTTAGTGTCCAGCAATTGGATGCGTCATGGGCTGATTTCTACTCTTATGTTACTGTAAATCCTTTCTATTGTGCTTTGCAAATTAACCATAATTTTGGTCCAAGGTGACCTTTTCAACATTGCATGTCAAGTGAGGTGTATAACAGGCAGCCCATCCGGTAATGATCATTTTGCAGTACCACCCAAGACCTATAAGTCTACAAACATGAATAAACTTCTGTTGTGCTGTGAAGAAATCTACTTTGACCAAAATTATGGCTGATTTGAATTCCAGTCCCATGAACAGGTGTATTTTGTTTGATTACAGTCTTGAAGTTGTAAAAATGGAACGAGGTCTTCTTTGTTAACTTAGACAGGACATGTGGACTCCAGCTGTCATTTGTCTTTTTGGAATGTAAGGGAACTGGAGCACAGGATTAATGAGCAATGAAGTTAGTGATGTTGGTTAAGGTTACCAGTGGTACAATAATGTATACATCACATCCAACAGACACCCACTGCATTGATACATTTTTTTTTAATTTTTTTTTATTGAAAGTGGTCACTGTGACAAATACTGTCATTTCCCAATATATGGAATGTTTTATGTGACAACTTCATACAATGATTCTTCTTTGCTCATTAAAGTTATTCATTTGTATGACTCTTCTGTCTCTGTCCATTTAGAGCAATCTGAGAGACAATAAAGGACAGAAAAAGGGTTTGCATTTAAAAAGCACCTTTCACACCCTCAGGATGCCTCATGCCATTCCACAGTCAATAAATTATTTTTTGATGTGTTGTTGTTACACAGGAAATTGCAGCAGTCAATCTGCACACAGGAAGATCCTGCAAGGAGCAGGAAGATAATCGGTCAATTAATCTGGTTTGGTTAAAGGATGAATAGCTGGCCAAGACAAAACCCCCTACTCTTCTTCAGTTCCACAGTATCATTTACATCCATCTGAATTGGCAGAGATGGCCTTGGTTCAACACTTCATTTGAAAGACGGCACTTCTGACAATGTAGCACTTTGTTGGTACCAGCCTTCATTTCACACTGAAGCTTTTGTGTGGGTCTTGACTCCAGCAACCTGCCCCTGCTGACTTTGAGGAGAAAGTGGCCCCAATGAGCCAAACTGATGCTCTAGCTGCAAGGTTAGAGTTAGCTTTACATCAGTTTTTGCTTGTTTCTTTTATTTGCATCATTTTTCTAAGTTTAGTCCAGAAGGGCTGGTAGTGGATTGTACATCCTGCAAGCCCAACAGCTTCAGACTGCTATCAGTCAGAGAATCGAGATGGCAAAGTAATATTGATATCACATAACCACATTTTACATGACATTTTGTGGTCACAACTTAATGTAAATGAAAGGGCTGGCATTTACACAGCACCTCATGATATCCCAAAGCACTTTACAAGCAATGAGGAACTTATGAAGTGCGGTGAAACAAAAACAGAATTACCTGGAAAAATTCAGCAGGTCTGGCAGCATCGGCGGAGAAGAAAAGAGTTGACGTTTCGAGTCCTCATGACCCTTCGACAGAACTTGAGTTCGAGTCCAAGAAAGAGTTGAAATATAAGCTGGTTTAAGGTGTGTGGGGGGGTTGCGGAGAGAGAGAGAGAGAGAGAAGTGGAGGGGGTTGGTGTGGTTGTAGGGACAAACAAGCAGTGATAGAAGCAGATCATCAAAAGATGTCAACAACAATAGAACAAAAGAACGCATAGGTGTTAAAGTTGGTGATATTATCTAAACGAATGTGCTAATTAAGAATGCACTCAAGGTATAGCTCTACTGGGGGTGGGGAGAGCATAAAAGATTTAAAAATATTTAAAAATAATAGAAATAGGTGGGAAAAGAAAAATCTATATAATTTATTGGAAAAAAACAAAAGGAAGGGGGAAACAGAAAGGGGGTGGGGATGGAGGAGGGAGCTCAAGACCTAAAGTTGTTGAATTCAATATTCAGTCCGGAAGGCTGTAAAGTGCCTAGTCGGAAGATGAGGTGTTGTTCCTTCAGTTTGCATTGGGCTTCACTGGAACAATGCAGCAAGCTAAGGACAGACATGTGGGCAAGAGAGCAGGGTGGAGTGTTAAAATGGCAAGCGACAGGGAGGTTTGGGTCATTCTTGCTGACAGACCGCAGGTGTTCTGCAAAGTGGTCGCCCAGTTTACGTTTGGTCTCTCCAATGTAGAGGAGACCGCATTGAGAGCAACGAATGCAGTAGACTAAGTTGGAGGAAATGCAAGTGAAATGCTGCTTCACTTGAAATGAGTGTTTGGGCCCTTGGACGGTGAGGAGATAGGAAGTGAAGGGGCAGGTGTTGCATCTTTTGCGTGGGCATGGGGTGGTGACATAGGAGGGGGTTGAGGAGTAGGGGATGATGGAGGAGTGGACCAGGGTGTCCCAGAGGGAGCGATCCCTACAGAATGCCGATAGGGGGGGGGTGAAGGGAAGATGTGTTTGGTGGTGGCATCATGCTGGAGTTGGCGGAAATGGCGGAGGATGATCCTTTGAATGCGGAGGCTGGTGGGGTGATAAGTGAGGACAAGGGGGACCCTACCATGTTTCTGGGAGGGAGGAGAAGGCGTGAGGGCGGATGAGTGGGAGATGGGCCGGACACGGTTGAGGGCCCTGTCAACGACCGTGGGTGGAAAACCTTGGTTAAGGAAGAAGGAGGACATGTCAGAGGAACTGTTTTTGAAGGTAGCATCATCGGAACAGATGCGACGGAGGTGAAGGAACTGAGAGAATGGGATGGAGTCCTTACAGGAAGCGGGGTGTGAGGAGCTGTAGTCAAGGTAGCTGTGGGAGTCGGTAGGCTTGTAATGGATATTGGTGGACAGTCTCTCACCAGAGATTGAGACAGAGAGGTCAAAGAAAGGAAGGGAAGTGTCAGGGATGGACCACGTGAAAATGATGGAGGGGTGGAGACTGGAAGCAAAATTAATAAATTTTTCCAAGGCCCGACGAGAGCATGAAGCAGCACCAAAGTAATCATTGATGTACCGGAGAAAGAGTTGTGGAAGGGGGCCGGAACAAGGAATGTTCCACATACCCCATAAAGAGACAGGCATAGCTGGGGCCCATGCGGGTACCGATAGCCACACCTTTTATTTGGAGGAAGTGAGAGGAGTTGAAGGAAAAATTGTTCAGTATGAGAAAAGTTCATCCAGACGGAGGAGAGTAGTGTTATGAAGTGCGGTCCCTGATGCAATATAGGGAGTTACGCAATGCGGCTAATTTGTGTATTGACATTCATTTATAAGCTGATTTTGGGTTCCTGGAACGTGTGTTTGATCACAAAGGGGCCTGGCATTGATCTTTGGCATCCAGCACAGATTCTTCAGCCTAAACTGTCATGAAGCAAGACACATTGAAGATCAGAGCTACAATTACACAATAAAATGAGTTTTCTGGGAAGACTCCTTAGACCAGCAGATTTCCTCCCCTAAAGGGCATTAGTGAGCCAGATGGGTTTTTGCAACAATTGATTCATGGTAATCATTAGACTTTTAATTGAACTCAAATTGCAGCATCTGCTATAGCAGTATTTGAACACAGGTCCCCAGAGTACTATTTTTGGCCTTTGGATTACTAGTCTAGTAATAATACCAGTATGCCATTGCCTTCCCCCAGAAAGCTTACTTCATATTAGGCTGTTAGTCAGTACAATGGTTGACTATCAATTTTGGACCATTCTGTTTGTAATCTCTGAACACCATTGAACAGGTGGCAAGCCCAGATGTCAATAACCTGAATCCCCAGGGCCACACACAGTTCATTCAGGATCCATGTGCTGCTCCCAACCTTGACTGACCAAACCCATTTTGATGATACTTAAATGGCTTGTTTCATTTTTTTAAACTTGAATTACAATTGTACTTGTGAAAAGTATCATTCAATTAACAACTTGTTTATAAAATCCTTTAAAATGTTGTTGAAATGTCTCTCAGCATTACAACTCCTTAGGTACTGCCTTTTTGACTAAATTTTAAAAATGGCTCTTCTTGTTTTTAAGGTTGCCGACCCCTGTCCCAACAATTTTTTCTTCTTCTTGAAAATTAAAAGCATTAAGAGAGCTGAAAATGCTTCAGGACAGAGAATTAGCATTGGTATCTTGACTGATTAAGAGATGGACGTTTTGACTGGCACCAGGTTAATCCAGACAACACAGGTGGGTGTATGAGTTGGATACGATTGCTTATCAGCTGGAGAACAAGCTTTTGTGCGTCATTACTACATAAATGCTACAGTGTCTCTTTGATCTAGATAATTTGTTGAAGTATCATCCTTGAGCTTGTGCCAACATTTCCTTTACTAGTGGAAAAATAATTTTTGTACATCTTACAGATTTAGAAGGAATTAACTCTATGGGGTATGAACATGCATTCCCAATGCTCAACTGGGGATGATGACAGTCAGAGACTGGATCCGGTTCCACTTTAAACCTAGTAACTGCTAAATGTTGTTGGGATTTTTAAAAAATTAATTGAGAAGTTTAGATGAAGGTCAAAGTCCAAAATGGAGATCACCATTCCCCCCTCCCCCACCCCAGTTGAAAAATGGGATAAATCAAGAAATAGTGATCATAACATTCAAAGTTCAAATTAAAGAAAATAACTTATATAGCAGCTTTAGTGACCTCAGGACATCCCAAAACATGGTGAAGCACTACTGAAATGTAAGCACTGTTATAATGTGGAAAACATGGCAGCTAAATTGCACATAACAAGGTCCAACATACAGCAACAAGATAATGACCAGATAATCTGTTTTAGTGATTGGAAAAGTATTGGCCAAAGTACCAACGTGGGAAATGTCTACGCAGGGTTAGAGTAATCAGATGCAGAATTGTGACCTGCAGTTGGCAGAAGGAAATAATCAGCTTCAACCTCAAGCTTGCATCCCTCTCCTTCCAGTTGTGCTGCAATGCTGACCTACGGGGCTGTTTGTGTTTGTTAATGTTTATGCTTATACATTGATGACAGAGCAAACAGGACTTCCCTCTTTCCCAGCACACCATGTAGCACCACCTCCACCTCAGATGTTAAGATGTCATCGAATTGGTGTCCGGTGATGGGCTGTTCCGTCTGTTACCTGGCGATTTATGCTTGTATGTTGGATTTCCTTTTCCTCCTTGTTTGCCTGTTACTTCTTTTCCATCTCTTTCTTTGGCCTGAGTGAAGACAGCCTTGAGTATGGCCGAAAGTAGAGACGTGTTGAAGTTTTTGGTCTTGCACTCATGAGGACATTTCGCAAGAATACCAGCATAAGGGGAAAACAACAATTTACACTTAAACAAAAAACAGAAAATGCTGGAAAAACTCAGCAGGTCTAACAGCATCTGTGGACAGAAAGACAGAGTTAAAGTTTCGAGCCCGTATGACTCTTCTTCAGAGCTAAAAGTGGGAGATTGGGGATCTCCTGTGGAAACCCTACCCCAGAGAGATCAACACCAAGTACATTTATATAGCACCTTTAACATAGTGAGACATTCAAAGCACGGGTGCATTATCAGACAAACATAACACTGAAACACATAGCAGATACTAAGACAGATGATTAAAATCTTGGTCAAAGTGGTAGGTTTTAAGTAGCAACCTAAAGGAGGAGAGAAAGATAGAGGTACTGAGAAGTTTATGGAGAGAATTCCAGGATTTAGTGTTTTAGCACTTGAAAGCATGGCCAACAATAATGGAGTGAAGGAAGCTGAGAATGTACAAGAGCTCAGGGACAACGAGAGTATAGATCTGAAATGCAAAAAGAAGATGAACTGTAGCTGAAGATGGCAAAATATTATCAGTTAAATTTTTTAAAGTTCGCTGAATGCTTTTATTTTGTGTGATATAATTGTTAAAAACACATACATAAAAGGTTGGTTTTGATGATATAATACCCTAATACATAATACTATACTAGTCCATTATATGCCACTCAGAAAATGTTTTAAGGAAAAATCTTTTAAGTGAATTACACAAAAATCCTCAGCTAATGAACAGCCCAAAGTTATTTATTTGTGAATTACTTTCTCATATTTTGGCAGATAATGCTTCCAAACTGGGCTCTCTGGCTAACACTTAGGCAAAATTCTCAGTTGTCCTGTCTTGATTAAAGAGAAGCCAAAGGACAAGGATAAAAATGGTGAAGGTGAAGACACCAGATCATTAATACTTGACGGCCAGAGGTAAACGTTAATAGGCTGACTGGGGACTATCCTCTTGTGAAAGTCCTGGTGCACCTTGGGATGTATGAAAATGCTAACTCTGCCTTATCATGGCCATTTTCATAGTGAGGTGAGGATAGTTTCTCATTGAAAGGGAATGAAACCCTCATTTACTGATGATTTTAAGGCAATCCAATATCATTGGATTTAATCCTAAACTTAGTAGAAATGGAGGGTAGGTGGAAACATACATTCTGGAAATTAGGCACTGGCCTTTAAAGCTATATCATCACGCAAGATCAATAGCTTGATGTTTTAAAGAGATTGGTAAATATTGCTTACTTTAAATAGATTAGATTAGCTTATTATTGCTGAAAGATATAGTTTTCTGGTGACTGAACTCACAAACACTTATAACCCCTTTAGCTCTGTGCTGAAATAGCTACCAAGAGTTCATTATGAATGTATGCTATACATAGACAAAAATACATCTTATGATTTGTTTTAAATAAGTCTAAGTTAAAGATACATTTTTTCTTGTATTACTTAAAATGTTAAGGGCGAAATGATAAATTTGTTAAGCATTTTGTTTTAATGATTGAACACAATTCATTAAGTAGACTGGTTTAATGCAGTATATTTGTTTATATTTGCATTTCAGATTATATTCACACAGCTTTTTTATAAAAAAAATAACTTTGAAAGATTTTCAGGGCATGAATTGAATAACCAATTATTTGTAAGAAATAGACCAGAAATGACTGTTGGTGATATTAACCTGTTTATTCTAAGCTGCTTCATGCCTTCATTAGAAAAGAGGACAGAGGAATATCATTAGAATGCATCAATTACTAAGCTCGGCAATGGGGATTTCTAAGCTAGTGCACATGTTGGATAATGCTATCTGTATGTGTCATGGAAAGTATTAGTAGTGCTTCCTCTACATTGCATGAGACTGTTTCAGTCAGATGGTTTTGCAACAGCGATGAAAATCAGGGCAGCTAACATACTATATATCAGATTGATTGTGTAAAGTTTTTGATTTTGAGGAGATCTGAAATAGTTTCCATCCATTACCATTGGCTATGCCCAACATAGTGAGGTATTTGTCTGGAAAGGCAGAGTTCTTTGTGGTGGCTGAAGCAAATGGCTTTACATGTTGCTAACAGGCTTAAAAAGGTGAGACTAGTTCTAAAAATAACGTCAACAATCAACGAGTAAAGTACACATGTTCTATAATTTACAAAAGAGGCTGGGTGGCCCAATATTTACAAGGCTGAAATATTGGATTCCTGACTGTGAAACCTGTGTTTAAATCACAATCTTGATTGCCAACTCCACTCTCTGGGGAGTGGGAATGGAGCAGAGTTTTGCCAATCTTGTCAGGACTATCTTTGAGCAAGAAAGAAATTCATAGGCTAGAAATTAGATACTCTGTTTAGCTGAGGAGTGGTGCTTGATCGTATCTTTAAGCTATATGGAATTATCTGTTGGCTGTAGCATCACATCTCCCTATCCTTGCATGTTATTTGCAACACATAAATGAGCCATTTGGCCCAATAGATCCATGCCAGTGTTTATGCCCCACACGAGCCTCCTCCCAACCTTTTTCACCTAATTCCATCAATATACCTTTCCATTTCTTTCTTCCTCATGTGTTTATCCAGCTTCTCCTTAAAGACATTGAGTTGCCTCAAGTTCTCATTCTGGTAGAAAGTCCCACATTCTAGATAGTCTCTGGGTAAAGAGATTTCTCCTGAATATCCTAATGTTTTGATAGCTCCCAGACCCTGTCTCCCCAGCTAGTGGAAAGGTCTTCCCTATATCATAATCTTAAAGACCAATTAGAGCTTTCTCTTTGATAGAGAAGAGTGGTGGGATTTTCCAGACCCGTCCGCCGCTGTGATCTCCTGGTCCCGCTGCAAGCCAATGGACTTCTGGCTGGGGCAATGTTTTCTGATAGCCATAACTTCTTAGTTAGTTGCTATCCTTGTAAATCATTTTGTATACCTTCTTCAGAATCCTCATATTGTTTTTATAACATGGAGACCAGGACAGTGTTACAGTTGTGGTCTAACCAAGATTCCATACACGCTGAACATAACTGTTCTGATTTTCAATTGTATTTCTCTAGAAATGAATCCCAGCGCTTCCTTGCTTTTTCTAAAGCCTTATTAACTTATGTCACTTCTTTCAGAGATTTGTGTACCCCCAGGTCCCTTTGCTTCTCTGTCCTATTTAGACTCTTCTTTTATGAGGATGATATGGCCTGATTAAGATGTCATGAGCAGAAAGCTAGATAGGATTAAAAAAAGGTTGGAAACTGGTGAAGGAGACCGAAATACAGATAATTTTTGCCAAGTGCTTTAAAAATTCCTGATCCCCCATATTTTTGAAGATGCAAATTTACAATTCAACAGTCTGACATTTTATAGAAAATCACAACTGGTTCTTTTCAGTTGAATAATTTTGAGCCCAGAATAGTTAAAAGCAAAGCAAACTATATTTTTGATCATCTGAATCATAAAAGATTACAGATGGAAGCCTCTGTGTCCTCTGGAATCGGGCATTTCAGAGTGGACAATATGGCGAGAAGGCCAAAAGCTGGTTTCACACCAACCTGAAACCAGTTTGTGATTGTCCGCTCTGCCCACCGATGGCAGGGCCTCACTTACCGCCAACGGACATCGGGAACCTCATTGTGATACGTCAGCGTTTCATTATAAGCCCAGCCCGCCGGAATCATCACCCTTACTGGATCATCCGCCCATGTCAGCGTGATTACACGCCGTCGTGTTTTGCAACAACATATAAAAGGTGTGCACTTGGCGGGCTGCACTTTGAGGGGAACTCGGGAGTGAGTGCACAGTAACGTTGTAGCGTGCTCGCCCAGATCGCCTGCTGGACTTCAAGGCTGAGGAGCACTGGGTGGGGGAGGGCAAGGGCTACCCTGTGGTTGGAGGTAGCGCACAAGCACGTGCAAGGTGGGAGGATGGGCGGGGGAAGCAGCCATGCGTTAGGAAACCTTGTATAAAGTGACCATTCCTCTGCAGCTGAGAGAGTTCAGGCGCAGCCACATTGATACGATTGGCGTTTGTCCGCCCACTCAAGCAACGCAGAGGCATCAAAGTGCCACCAAGTGCTCCAGAGCTTTTCACCCCTTGGACACAGACTGCAAACTAATGAGAGCTTTAGTGGACTGTGGAACTTTTGGATGACTGGGCACATTGTACAAACTCCTTGCTAAAGCTGACTGTGGAGCAGTCACTGGCGGAGGTGCTTACAGCTCCTAGCAATGTCATCATACCAGTTTGGACAAGTCTCCCCCATGCTTCGGGCTAACAGTGCAGCCTTGCACCGTGGGTTAGGAGAATGCCTGTGCCTGAGCTGAGAGCACAGCCTGCAGTCCAGTGGGCAAAGCTGCCACCAGTCGATCAGGTGGAGTGAGGCTGAGGTGGATAGGGTTTCGGGCAGCAATGCAGAACACTAATCTTTGTGGTCAGCACTCTCTGGGATGCATTAAGGGGCCTTCAGACTTAACCAAGACAGGTTCTTAGTACACCCATGCTAACCTACACGTTTTTCTCTTTCATCCTGCAGGAGGAGTATGTCAGGATCATGCAGCCTGGTGAACTAATTGTATGCCTCATGGCTTACAGAAACGAACATGACTGAGAAGAGAGGGACTGGGGCAGAGGGAGGAGCAGCACCCTCTGGAAGAAGGGGCAGCTGGGGCTCTTCCAAATGCCGCCAAAGAGCCGCAGTGAGCCATTGCTGGTCAGCACCTAGCTAGACCCAGGGTCTATAGACGCCGCTTTTCATTTCTGCAGATGACTGAGAACCAGTGTCACTGAAGGCTGTGGATGTCCAGGGAACTGGTCGGTCACATCTGCCAGCTACTGCAGGAGTTGGCACCACGGGGACATGGAGGGCATCCACTGCCAGTGGCCGAGAAATTGACCACAGCACTCAATGTTTACTCCAGTGGCTCCTTTCAGGGCTCCACAGGTGACCTCTGTGGGATAGCACAAGCCTCCCCCCACAAATGCATCTATGAGGTCTTGTTTGCCACCTTTGTGAGGGCAACACAACTTTGTGCATTTTGCCTGGGACCAGGACAGCCAGGATGCAAGAGGGTAAAAGCAAAATACTGCAGATGCTGGCAATCTAGAACAAAGATGTCCCATTAGTACATTTCTTAGCTAATATCACCACCGCCAACACCTCTTTGTCCTTTTGTCTATGACACCTTTTGGCTATCTCCACATATCACTGGCCCTCTATCCAGCTCTACTTGTCCCACCACCACCAACCCCCCCACCCTCCCCAAACCAGCTTATATTTCACCTCCCTTCTATTTTTCCTTAGTTCTGTTGAAGAGTCATTCGGACTCGAAACGTTAACTGTGTTCCTCTCCGCAGATGCTGTCAGATCAGCTGAGTTTTTTCAGGATGCAAGAGGGATTCGATTTGCCTAGATCTCAGATTTCCCACAGATGCAGGGTGCCATTGACTACACTCACGTGCTGCTCAGATCTCCCTCACAACACACGGTCAACAAGTCAACTGCAAGGGATGCCATTCGGTGAATGTGCAGCTGGTGTGCGACTGCCACAAACATCCTGCGAGTCTGGACATGGTTTCCAGGGAGTGCGCACGACTCCTATATTCTCAGTCGGTCACAGGTCCCTGAAGTCTTCCAGGGTCCACAGAAGCTGCAGGGATGTGTCCTTGGGGACAAGGGCTACCCGCATAGAACGTGACTGATGACACACCCGTGTGGTGGCCTCAGACTGCAGCAGGGCGAAGGTAAAATGAGGCTCATGCTGCAACTCGCACCTTGGTGGAGCAGAGCATCGTGATGCTGAAAATGAGGTTCCGGTGCCTGGACCGGTCTGGTGGAGCCCTGCAATACAGTCCACAGAGGGTCCACATCTGCTGCACACTTTACAATCTGGCACTGCAACTGGAAGACGAGCTGGCTGAGGAGGAGATGGAGGAGCTGGAGGTCTCCTCGAATGAGTAGGATGCTGATGGGGAAGGGGGTGAGGAGGTCCTTGAAGGCAGCGGTGAGAGTGATGAGGCCCTTGCATGGGCCCAGAAGAGGCAGGCATGCTCCGGAGACCCTCATAGCTGCCAGATTTGTGGAGGATGATGACGACATGCAGTGAGGCAACCCCATAGATCCTCATATTGCATCTGTGAACGTTTGGCTCCAGTCTGGCTTATGGCAATGTGCATACCCTCAGTGAGAATGCTCCTGTCATGGAGATACAGTGGAGGCCCTAATGGTCGCTCGATTGCAGGAGGATGCTGACAATATGCAGTGAGGACACTCCATAGATCTTCAAATAGTGTTTGAGAACATCTGACTCCTGTCTGACCGAGGACAGCTCACTTGCGCTCTGTGCTCAGGGTCATACCATAGAGACTCAGCCATGAAACTTTAGAAGCATCGGATCCTTTGGTCGCTTTCAGCAGCTGAGCCCTTCAGGAGCTGGGGCACAGGGTCAGTGGTCACAGATGCTGAAGAGATGGGGGTCAGCCCCTCCTTAAAGGTGCTGGAAGCAGACAGAGAGAATGAGAGAACTCTGTGACGCCTGCCCACTACATTCTGGCAGCAATGACCAGCACCATTGAGGTGCAGGCATCAGTAATGTTTCCAGGGAGTGTGAGAACGAACCATTACTTAGGCCTGACGGCTGCACAAAGCACAGGGCAGAGGCCCTGGACTGAGACACCTGCTTTGATCTTGTGCAGAAAGGTTTCACATGCAAGTGACACAAACACTGCTCATCAGAACAAGGAGTTTTAGGCAGGGAGACATTTTTGAGAGCTTATTGACCATAGTGAACGGTATATACAAGTGATTAACACCCGGCCCAGGCTGAGCAACTAATTCCCCTTAACTTTTCTAACCCTGCCGCTACGTCTTCATGTTCCCCGGACATCCACAGTGGAGGTGGAGGCAGCCTGCTGACTGCAATGCCCTGCCGGTGATGACTTTGGCAGGCATCATCTGGAGGGCCGAGACCTGGAGGGCCCTAGCCTGCTTTTGGCGTCCTGCTGTGTGGCAGTGGCCCCCTCCTCAGCCTGTGGAGCTGGGGGCCACAGGAAGAGGGCAGTCGGATGGGCCGGATA
Organism: Carcharodon carcharias; assembly: GCF_017639515.1. NCBI lineage: Eukaryota > Metazoa > Chordata > Chondrichthyes > Lamniformes > Lamnidae > Carcharodon > Carcharodon carcharias. Next base: position 139,100,499 of record NC_054480.1, on the reverse strand, counting down.
CTCTCGGAGTCACCTGGATGGATGGGCCCGGAGTGCGCACCTGCAGATCCACTTCCCTGTGGGTGCCCAAGGGCCTCAGGCTGACTCCTGGAGGAGAATCAGAATCACAGAATCACACAGTGCAGAAGAGGCCCTTCAGTCCATCGAGTCTGCACCGACACGTGAGAAACACCTGACCTACCTACCTAATCCCATTTACCAGCACTTGGCCCATAGCTTTGAATGTTATGACGTGCCAAGGGCTCATTCAGGTACTTTTTAAAGGATGTGAGGCAACCCACCTCCACCACCCTCCCAGAGAAGGAGTAGCTGGAGTGAGATCAAGCTGCCCCATGCCCCTCTCACGTGTACACTGTAAGAGGTCAGCTATGGCATCAGGAATGGAGTTGAGCAGTGCAGAAGCGAAGTCCTGGACCAAGGTCTCCATGGCAACTGCCATCCTGCCAGTGTTGACCTCAGTGTGTTGCAATGTCGGTGCTGTCACCTCAGACTGAAGGTGGACGGACTCCTCCATCGTGCCTTGCAATCTGAGGAGTGCAGCGGACATCCCTTCCTGATGTTCCCGAGCTTACCTTTGCAGCTCCAGCAACTGCGACATGACCAAGTCCAGAGGCTCCTCATCTGACTCAGACTCAGCAAATTTCTGGCCTCCAGCAGCCCTGAGGACCAGAAAACCAGGGAAGTCTCTGCCTCCGCCTGCTGTGGATGAGACAAATATGCTCACCAGATTGTGACCCTGAGGCTATTCTAAAGATAGGTCCCACCGAGGTGTGTGTCTCTGCGCTGGCGAAGGGTGTGGGTGAGCTCTGTGACAGGACTTCAAGGAGGATGCATTCAGATTACTCTTCAGAGGTTTCTTCAGGGCTTGACTGGAGCCCCAGTGCACTCCGTCAGCTGTTTTCCAGATGTGCCTGCGAAAGAAAGGGAAGATAATTAGTGTATGGCAGTGGCCTGTGAAAGAGGACACATCACTCACAGCATAGTTGTCTGATGGATGTTACACAGCTGGACCCTCACTTGGTAGAGCAGCGCCAACCTCACCATCAGCACAGGAACGGCCCAGATTTTCACCAGCCAGCTGGATGGCTCCGTTTTCAAAGTCCGTGAGGACCTTGATTTCAGGCATTCCTCCAGCAGTCTGCGACTTCTCCCTGTTGTTGTGTGCCAGCTTGTCCTGCATGAATGGAAATGGAGAGAGTGTAAGCAGGATGCCTGCCAGGCCAGACGATAAGTACGCCTGACATGTGTGTCAAGGAAAAGTCTAGGAGTTAAATGCGTGGCTCAAAGATTGGTGTGGGAGGAATGGGCTTCAGTTTAGGGGGCACTGGCTCCAGTACTGGGGTAGAAAGGAATTGTTCCAGTGGCGCAGGCTTCTCTTGAATTGTGCTGGGACCAGTGTCCTGGCAAATCAAATAACTACAGCTGCAGAAAGAGCTTTGAACTAAATAGAGGAGGGAAAGGTTCTGGAGAAGGGATACATAGGCTTACAAAGCAGAAGGATATGGCAGCATTGCAGGGCAGTTATTTAGGTAGATACTCAGAGTGTGACAGGAAGGGACAGAGTGTCCAAATATAAAAAAAAGCAGCAAATAAGGTCAAAGGGGGAAAAATGGTAAAAAGGCAAAATGAATGGCTCTTAAATGCATGTAGTATTTGGAACAAAATAAGTGAATTATTGGCACAAATAGAGGTTAATAAGCATGATCTTATAGTCATTACGGAGACGTGGTTACAAGGAGATCAAAGCCGGGAACTAAATTTTCAGGGGTATGTGACTTTTCGAAAGGACAGGCAAGAAGGAAAGGGTGGTGGGGTAGCTGTGTTTGTACAAGATGGAATAAGTACCATAGCAAGAAAGGATTTTGGATCAGAAGATGTGGAATCCATATGGGTGGAGTAAGGAATTAACAAGGGGAAGAAGACACTGGTGGGATTAGTCTATAGGCTCCTTAACAGTGGCTATACTGTAGGACAGAGAATAAATCAGAAAATAATGAGGGCATGTAAAAAAGGCAGCACATTAATCATGGGTGACTTTAACCTTCGTGTAGATTGAGAAAATCAAATTGGCAGAGGTAGCCACGAGCAAGAATTCATAGAGTGTGTTCGGGATAGTTTCCCGGAACAATGTGTTGTGGATCCAACCAGGGATCAGGTTATTTTGGATCTGGTAATGTGTAATGAGGCAGGTTTAATAAATAATCTCAGAGTAGAGATCCCCTAGGAAGCAACGACCATAACATGGTAAAATTTCACATTCAGTTGAGAATGGGAAACTTGGATTGGAATCAGCAGTGTCAAACTTAAATAAGGGTAATTCCAAAGGAATGAGGGCAGAGTTGGCTGGGGTGGACTGGGAAAGGAGTTTACAAGAAATGGTGGTTGATGAACGATGCAAACACTTAAGGAAATAGCTCATGACTCACAGCAAAGATATATCCTGGTGAGGAAGAAGGATTCTAGGAAGAGAATAAACCAACCATGGTTAGCCAAGGAAGTTAAGGGTAATATCAAATTGAAAGAAAAAACAAACAACATGGCAAAGATTTGTGGTAAGCCAGAGAATTGGGAAAGTTTTAAAAACCAATAAAAGATGACCAAAAAAAAATAAAGAGGGAGAAAATAAACTTTGAGGGTAAACTAGGAAGTAATATAAAAATGGGCAGTAAGAGCTTCTTTAAATTTATAAAATGGGAGAGGCCAAAGTGAACATTGGCCCCTTACAGAATGAGGCTGGGGAAATAATAATGGGAAATGAGGAAATGGCAGAGGAGTTGAATAAATATTTTGTATCAGTCTTCATGGTAGAAGGCACTAATAGCATTCCAAAAATAATAAATAATCAAGGGACAAAAGGGCGAGACGAAATAAGTGCAATAACTATCACTAGAGAAAAAGTACTGGGGAAACTAATGGGGTTAAAGGCCAATAAATCCCCTGGACCTGATGGGTTGCATCGTAGGATATTAAAGGAAGTAGGTACAGAGATAGTGGATGCACTGGTAGTAATCTTCCAAGAATCCTTAGATCCTGGAAAAGTCCCAGAGGATTGGAAAACTGCCAATGTAATACCCTTATTCAAAAAAGGAGGGAGACAAAAAACAGGTAACTATAGGCCAGTTAGCTTAACACCCATCATTGGGAAAATGTTAGAATCTATTATAAAGGATGTAATAGAGCATTTGGAAATGCATAATATAATCAAGCAGAGTCAGCATGGCTTCATGAAGTCAAAATCATGCCTGACAAATTTATTAGAATTATTTGAGGAGGTAACAGGCAAGATAGATAAAGGGGAACCAGTAGATGTAATATATTTGGATTTCCAAAAGGCGTTCGATAAAATACTGCACATAAGGCTTAAGAACGCATAAGAGCCCATGTTTTGGGGGTAGTATATTAGCATAGTTAGAGGATTGACTAACTAATAGAAGACAGGGAGTTGGGATAAGGGGGGCATTTTCAGGATGGCAACTTGTAACTAGTGGAGTGCCACAGGGACCAGTGCTGGGGCCACAATTATTTATAATATAAATTAATGACTTGGATGAGGGAAGTGAATGTACTATCGGCAAGTTTGTGGATGACACAAAAATAGGTGGGAAGTCAAGCTGTGAGGATGACACAAAAAGTCTACAGAGGGATGAGAAATTTCAGCTATGAGGATAGATTGGAGAGGTTGGGACTGTTCTCCTTGGAGAGAAGAAGGCTGAGAGGAGGTTTGATAGAGATGTTCAAAATCATGAGGGGACTGGACAGAGAAGATAGGGAGAAGCTGTTCCCACTTGTAAAAGGATCGAGAACGAGAGGCCCACAGATTTAAAGTGGTTTGCAAATGAAGCAAGCGTGATGTGAGAAAAAACTTTTTCACACGAGTGGTTCAGGTCTGAAATGCACTGCCTGGAAATGTGGTGGAGGCAGGTTCAATAGAGCCATTCAAGAGGATGTTAGATGACTATTTGAATAGAAACAATGTGCAAGGATACGAGGAAAAGGCAAGGCAATAGCACTAGGTCATAATGCTCATTTGGAGAGCCGGTGCAGACATGATTTGCCGAATGGCCTCCTTCTGTACCGTTAAGGTTCTGTGAGGAATATAGGCAGGTTAAGTGAGTGGGCAAAAACTTGGCAGATGGAATATAATGTGGGAAAATGTGAGGTTATGCACTTTGGTGGGAAGAATAAAGGAATTGTATATTATTTAAATGGAGAAAGACTGCAGAAAGCTAAGGCACAGAGGGATTTGGGGGTCCTCGTGCATGAATCCCAAAAAGCTAGCAGATAATGGGGAAGGAAAATGGAATGTTGGCCTTTACTGCAAAGGGAATGGAGTATAAAAATAGGGAATTCTTGATAAAACTATGCAAAGTATACAAGGCACTAGTTAGACCACACCTAGAATACTGTGAACAGTTTTGGTCCCCTTATCTAGGGAAAGATATACTGGCATTGGAGGCAGTCCAGAGAAGGTTCACTAGGTTGATCCCAGGTATGGAGGGATTTTCTTATGAGGAGGTTGAATTGATTGGGCCTGTACTCATTAGAGTTTAGAAGAATGAGGGGCGACCTTATTGAAATATGTACGATCCTTAGGGGGCTTGACAGGGTAGATGCTGAGAGGTTGTTTCCCCTTGTGGAAGAGTCCAGGACCAGAGGCCATAATCTCAGAGTAAGGGGTTGCCCATTTAAGACAGATAGGAGGAGGATTTCTTCTCTCAGAGGGTAGTGAATCTGTGGAATTCTTTACCACAGAGGGCTGTGGAGGCTGGGTCATTAAGCATATTCAAGGCTGAGATAGACAGATTTTTAATCAGTAAGGGAATCAAGGGTTACGGAGAAAAGGCAGGAAAGTGGAGCTGAAGATTATCAGCCACGATCTCGCTGAATAGCAGAGCAGACTCGATGGGCCTGCTTCTGTTCCTACATCTTACGGTCTTATGATCTTACATGTGGGTGGTGAGTGGTCCCATGAACAGGATGAGGACAATGAAGGTGTGTGTGAGAGAATGAATGATCATGCCCCTTGAACTGGCAGTGAGCGAGATCCCCGTGAACGTGTGATGGGTTTGCGAGTGTGAGTTGAGAGTGATGAAAAGAGTGACTCACCCTGGTGGAACGGAATAGATCATTCATCCTCTTGCGGCACTGGGTGGCTGTCCCCTTTTGAAGGGTGTTGGCGCCGACCACCACTGCCACCACCTCCCAAGCCTGGTTGGTCACGCCGCTGCCCATCCTACAGCCAGGGTGGGGAAAGAGGACATTGCAGCGGGTCTCCACGGCAACCAAAAGGAATTCCAGTGATGCGTCGTTAAACCTGGGGGCTACAGTCTTTTTACCTTTCCTGGACATCTTCCCTGCAGCAATCGGGGCCTAGAAGCACTGAGATGTGTGCGTGCGGCTGAACTTTAAATATGTCGCCTGGCGTGATGAAGTGACGAGGTGATGGCAGGCAGGTGAGTGAGACCTCGCCCGCCACGCAAATGGACTGTTCCCCAGTAATGCATAAATAATGCAACGGGTTTGGGATGATAAGGCCTGAAAACCCACCATTGCGGCCACAGGTAAAACGTCATCTTACCTGCCCGCTACTGCACTTAGTGCAAATCTGGGACGATTCCACCCAATATTAAATTGATGGCTCCCTCAAGTCCATAATCTGAGGAAATAATCTTTCCCAATACTCCCTATCAGAAACTTGCATTATTTTAAACATCTCTATTAAATCTTCTCTTCATTCCCTCTGTTTCTATGGAAATAGTCTCAGCATGTTTTCTTCTTCAGTTCTCTGCCAAGGCAGGTCCGACCCACAGCGCCATGATCTCCACCACAGGTAGGGCGAAGGGACAGGTCCCGAATCCACTCCAGCCAGAACGGGGATCAAACCCCATGCTGTTGGCACCAATCTGACCCACTCCAGCCATCTGGAAAACTGAGCAAACCAGCCCCTGAGTTGCTGTGTCAACATATGCTTTCACGTGCATGTTGTAGTCTGCAGCTATAAAATAGTTGAGGCTCCAATCATCATGTGACTGGCCAGGAATTTCTCCTGCTTCCAGCACTGCCATTGGCATATGTTGGAAGGATTTGCGGATTGAGACGCAATCTGTTTGACTACGTTGTGAACACACCTTCCTTGGCCATCAAGTCCTGGAGTGGGATTTGAACCCAGAACTTACACAAAAAATAGGCGGGAAGGAAAGTGGTGAGGATGACACAAAGAGGGATAGAGACAGGTTTAGTGAGAGGGCAAATGGAATATAATGTGGGAAAATGTGAGGTTTTTGCACTTTGGCAGGAAGAATTGAGGAGCTGAATAGAGGATTTGGGGGTCCTCATGCATGAATCCCAAAAAGCTAGCATACAAGTTCAGCAGGTAATAGCTAAGGCAAATGGAATGTTGGCCTTTATTTCAAGGGGAATGGACTATAAAAATAGGGGTCACCCATTTAAAACAGAGATGAAGAGGAATTTCGTCTCTCAGAGGGTAGTCAATCTGGGCCATTGAGTATATTCAAGGCTGAGACAGATTTTTAATCAGTGAGGGAATCAAGGGTTATGGGGAAAAGGCAGGAAAGTCGAATTGAGGATTACCCGATCAGCCATGATCTCATCGAATGGCAGAGCAGACTCAATGGGCTGGATGGCCTACTTCTGCTCCTACGTCTTATGGGGCTGAATTTCCCCCCTGTCGGAGGGGTTGTGCAGGGGGCAGGTGGGAGCGAGTATGAACCCGATCGGTGCACCTGATTGGGTGTGCGCCGCCATTTTATGTGGGTGGGCCAATTAAGGCCCACCCAGCGTGACACACACCCGCAAGTGCTGAGCGCTCCCTGTATGGGGGTGGGTTGGGGGGGGTGGGGGGGTGGTGGGGTTGGGGGTGCGCAGATTCCCTGAGTCGGGGTTTGCGCTCCTTTGCGCATGTGTGTTAAAGAGCTCAGAAATCTCCCTTAGGCACGGAGGTGCCTCAGGAAGATTAGTTTATGTTATGAAAAATTTAATTAAAGAAAAGAAATATTTTAAGGACAGGTCCCCTCATGTGAAACTGTCACATGAGCTGGGACATGTTCATTAAATTTTTCAAAAATTTTTATTTAATTAATGAACCCTTCATGAAAACTCATCCCGCCCATGGATGAGGTTCTATGATATAAATGCGAAGGCTGCCTGAGCTCTTTGCCTGCCCACCAACATTAAGGTTGGATGGACAGCATTCTTATCACCTTTAATTACTTTCTTAATGGCCTTAATAGGCCTCTGACAGTTTGGTGGGCACACACCCAACACGGCGGCGCGCCCGGCGAACTGACAATCTAAATGATGCGCGGTGACGTAGGGACTCACGCTCGACATCACTGTGCGCCATTTTACGCATCAGCGAGCGGGTCCCGCTCCCTCTCGCCGACCGGAAAATTCTTCTCGTGGTCTGATGGTTTTACCATCTGGTTCCAAGGCAGGCACGCTACCCACTGCACCACAAGACCTTCTTCATCATCTTTTACTATAGCTAAAATTTCCAATCCCTGTCATCATCCTGGTTACTTTACATCGTACAAGTTCTATGGTCTAAATATCCTTTCCCCAGACTGTCTACAATATTCAGACTGTGGTTTAATCATTTGTTTGCATGGATTTATCACTACCTCTTGACTTGTATATTACAAATTCCTATTTATGAAACCCAACAAGCAGTTGGCATTTCCTTGATGACTTTATGTTCCTGAATTTGAACTTCCAGTTAGATCCTGATTATATTATTAGCATTGTTTTGCTTTTTTGATTTTGGGTTGTTACAGAAATTTTGCATCTCTGAATTTTTTTTACAGTTTTAGCAAGTGTTTCATTGTGTGGTTGGGGTCTAGGTGGGGGTTTGGGAGATTGTCTTTACTCTCACAGCATTCTACTTGAGTTTTACAGTTTCTCAAAAACATTACTCTTTGTTTACAGTGAGTATTTAAACATTTGGACCTCTACACAAGAGGAGCTTCTCCTCCTTCCAGGTCTCTCTTGCTTCCCAGTCATATGTTCTGACATCATTAATACATCAGCATCATGCATGCTTCTGATGTTAACCCTTTACTTGACATTTCCCCCAAGTCTTCACCCTTATCATAATCACAACCACCCACATCTCCCCCAAAGTCTTGGACTTTACAGGGTTAGCCTCTAAGGTGCTTGGCCAATCTCCCTGATCTTGTCCTGATCTCATTTTGAGGTTGAAGATACTCTGTACTCTCCTTTCTATCGGTGTGCGTGCTCTCCTGGGTGACTGTAGAGCTTGTAGCAAGTCTTTCTCCTTCTTCATCAGGATCTGAATAGTAAGCCCAAGTTTCTATTGACTTTCCAAAGATATTAAGGTGCTGCAGTTTTTCCATTCGAGACATTGGTCTGTCTCAATCCTGTACAATCTTGGTTGTGGATGTTCTGAGATTGCTCCTTCTGTCTTGGACTGTAGGCGTGGGACCAGGTTCTTAGACAGACTTTAGACATACTTTGGTACCTGCTTAACGCTTGTTTATTAGTACTATATCTAAACAGCTTACAGAGTAGGCATGTAGCTCCTAGGCATGATTTCAACCTCTCTCTCGGAAGTCTAACACATGACTGACTATTGTCAGCGGCGCATCATCATCTACATCATACATTACCATAAACCTTTATACCACATCACCCCCAAGTATGCTATCCTACTTTTTATCAACAATGTGAAGCCATGTCTTTAACTATTTACACTGTATTTCTGTAACTCCCTTTTTACAACTACAAACTCTAGCTGCTCCAATTCCTACTCTTCCCTTTCCAAGTCATAACCCTAGGGGATTCAATCTCCCACAGTATTCCCAGCCTTTAGGGATGACATCTTGGAGACATGGGAGCTCTCTTCTGCATCTAGTAAGACATGCATCTGCAGAATGGGACAACACTTTATCAGTATTGCTGGGAAGCTGAATTTAGGATTCAGGATGACAAAACTGCAAGGAAATAAGGACTTTTCAACAAAAGACTGATCCAAAATAAAAGACTGAAGAGAATTGAACTTTAGACCCTCCAGTCCTGAAGAGTAGATGACTTTCAGCTGGGACTGAAGTATGGACGCCAATTGACTTTCACCCTGCGAAGGTACCAGCTCTTGAGCAGTGTGATCCTCTATCGATTCTAACCTGGACTCAGGCAAAGCATTCTCTCTGGGAGATATAATAGGCAATACATTGGTAGATTCGGTGGAACTAAGATCTGAATGCTGCTCAGCCACTAAAAGCACAGCTGATTCTTCTAAAAATATAACAGAGACGTCATTAGGTGCATCCATCAATGGGAAAAATGAATAATTCCCTAGGACCTCAATCTCCAAGAGACCATTCAGTGTTGCAAGAGATTCTTCCTCATCACTCTCTAGGGGCAGTCAATTCAAGTCCAGCAGGTCTTCATGGGGATAATCACTGCCTGCTGCAGCGCCTTCTGTATCCACCATGTTTGGTCTTATGTCATGAAGAACTGAAAGATTCATAACTTCAGTGTCTGCCCTGGGTCTAGTGGATGGTGCCTCTGTAAAAGAAAGGAACTTACGGCTGAGTGTATAAACTTCCTCAGCTTCTGAAGTCTGAATTTCCACTGCCTCTGAATAAAAGGTTGAATGTTGTTGCATGAAAGAAAGTGAGTCGTTCAAATGATGAGCATCCTCTGATTTTCCTATGAGGGCTAGAAGTATACAACATCGCCATTCAACAAGGATTTACATTGATTGTGAAAGACATAGACAGAATCAATGACCTGTCACCCCTTGTAACTAAGAGAAGCAATAACCCTGCCATTACACAGAAGGTCAATACTGCCTGGACCTTGTAACTTGAATTCTGATGGATAAAGGGTCATCGGCTGAAGCCAGTCGAGGTCATCTGCTCATATGTTAACAGCCAATCCAGTGCCAATTTTAAAAGTAGTATCAAAGCCTTGAACTTAGACTGTAACTGCCCAGTAATCTGTATTAAGACTATCTGCCTCTCCTGGGAATTCTGTAGAGTCGTCGTTCTTTGGACTTGCCGTTTCTTGAAAGGATTGTGTTTCACAAATACTTGCTGCTCTGTGACTTCGATTAAAATTGCTGGATTTGCAGAAACACTTGAAATGTCCAGTTTTTCCACATTGGGAGTATTCTGCACCCACGGCTGGGCAGTCTTGGTATCGATGCTGGGCTTTTGCACAACATCTCAAAATGGCTGCTGGTGTGGAGTTTCCCGCCCTTTCACTGTCTTTAGCGGGCTTTTTTGTGGGGCCACCAGCCGTGGGCCTACTCAATCTACAGAGTCATGTGAAGCCTCAGTGTCACCATGAATTATGGCCCGGTTAAATGCTCGAAGCTCGGCCTGCCTCACGTACTGGATCACTTGCTCCAATGTAAGATCATCTTTGATCTGCGGAGAACTGAAGTGTTTTTCATCCCGAACACCCCCGACTATGCAATCACTGATTAGTTTTTTCTATTAATAAATTTTGCTTCAGGCTAAAATAGGTGTCAAAGGTTTTAATAATGGAGCCAAAATCCACAATTGGCTCCTGCTCTCCCTGCCTTAGTAGAATGTCATCTGCTACTGGACCCACTGCAGAAAGAAAGGAACTAACTTGAAGCTTTTGCTCCTTCTCATGAAGACCTGATGCTGCTCAGTACCAGAGAAAGTGGCGTTTCCATGACTGCCACTGCTCAACAGGTATAATCATCATTTCCTCTCTCCAGTGTGTCTCCTTTTACTGCCAAAATTTCTCGAGCTGCTTTCAAAGTTTCCTTCGTTGTGTGGTTCCTTTGATAACACTGGTGTGTTTTTAACATTGATGCCTCTGCCATTGCCACCATGTTCTGAAATTGGGTCCTTCTATCTTGGACTGTAGGCATGGGACTTGGTCCTTAGACAGACTGTAGACATACTCTGGTATCTGCTTAACATTTCTTCATTAGTACTACATCTAAACAGCTTACAGAGTAGGCATGTATCTCCTAGGCATGATTCTAATTTTGCTCTCAAGAGAGTCTAACACGTAATTGACTCCAGTCAGTGATACATCATCATCTCTGTCATACATTAACATATCACATCCGTTAACCTTTTATACTACAGTGGAGTTTTTTCAATCATTGCACCTTCCTTCTGTTGTCTTGGACCCATACACTTTCCCTGGGCTTCAGCACTGGTAACTTATGTACCCAGTGCCTGTGATTAAAGTTCCAAGCCTGGTTGTTTCTCTGTTCTTCCTCATGCTGTTTTACTCTCTCGTGGTCGATCATGGTGATATTGAGCTTGAGATTTTTTTCTAGCTATGGAAGCTGGGTTCTCAATCTCCTACCCATTAGTAACTCTGATGGTGAGAAACCATTTTGTAGTGGTGAGGTTTGATAACTCAGAAGAGTTAGAATCAGATCTTTGTTTTTTTTTCAATGTATCGTTGACAGTTCATACCCCTCTCTCAGTTTCTCCATTCGTTTGAGGATAGCAGGATGAACTGGTTACATGAACTAACCCATCTTCGTTTACGAAATTGTGGAATAGCTCATTAGCAAATTGTAGCCCATTGTCGGACACTACAATGTCTGGGATGGCATGTGTTGCATAAGGTCTTTCGAAGGATTAGATGACTGCTTCTGCTGTGATACTCTTCAATCTGTTTATTCAATCCACTATGAGTAGTAATCAATGATAATATGGAAAATATTCTCCCTAAATTCAAATAGGTCCATTCCCAGGTGCTCCCTTGATGGAAAAAGTAGAAGGTAACAGTGGATCTTTTTGTTCTTGACAGTTTACGGCACAAGTAAGCCAGTTAGAAATCGTTTCTATATAGTGAGTAACACCTGACTAGCATACTGATTGCTGTGCTCCTCCACGACATCTTGCTATTCTTAGACGACCTTGATCAAATCTTTGAAGAATATCAAACCAAAGTGTTCTCAACACAACTATTTTCTCATTGAAGGCTAACAAGTCACCAATGACAGTGAGGTGTTTGCGCTGTTCAAAGTATTGACGTGGTATCAAATTACTGAGAATATAGTCAGGCCACCCTTCCAGACAATATTCTAGGAGCAGAACTTTCTGCTTGTTGGGTGGGTGTGTGCTCGACCCGAGCGAGCATAAAATGACGCTCGATGACGTTGGGCTAGCGTCTTTGTGCACTTGTGTGATATTTTGCTTTGTGGGTGTGCGCGGGAGCTGGCACGCAGCTACTGACAATTAAAAGGCCTATGAAGGCCATTAACAATCTAATTGAATTAAATTTCCTGCTGTTCGTCCAACATTACAGTTGGCGGGCAGGCGAAAAGTTATACAGAACGCAAGTGAAACCACATCTGGAGTACTGTGTACAGTACTGGTCACCTTATTTAAGGAAGGATGGAAATGCCTTGGAAGCAGTTCAAAGAAGGTTTACCAAACTAATACCTAGAATGGGCGGGTTATCTCATGAGGAAAGGTGGGACAGGCTAGGCTTGTATCTGTTGGAGTCTCCGCTGGTGAGGGACTTTGCTTGGTGTAAAGAGGCAAAGTGGTTTAGCATTTGCGCGTAGATATGGTACTCGGTCTTTACATTTCCTAGGCCTGTAAACAATTTTGGACATTCATTTCGAAATGTACTGCTGTGATCCCCATCAGCAACTTCATCCACTTTATAGACTAATTTCAGTTTTGGTCATGCCTTTCTGCTTAATAGAGAGCACTCTTGATTTTGAATGACATAGGGAGGTTTGAGGATTTCTCAATCTTTATATTTCAGCTTTGCCACGATTTGGCCTTTGGCTTTTAAAGCTGTCTCACCAGGACCTTGTAATTTTATAGATGAGGGTTGCAATGTAATCTGTTTAAGCCATTTGACTTCATCAGTTAAAACAGAAACCCCTGCTCCTGTGTCTAGTTTAAAATCTATGGTGTGTTCATCCACTTTGAGTTTAATACTACAATATTCATTTTCAATATCATTTGCTGCGGTTGGCAGACTTTAAGTGTTGAGAGCTCAGGAGAGGCCCTAAAGATGTAAGAAGGCAGTAGAAGGTTGGTGACTCTGTGCTGCAGACCACTGGGGCAAACGTACCTCTTTGGAACAGCAGTATTCTGGTCGGCGTGGCCAAAGAGCTGAAGTTGCGTTTGTGAATTGGTATTTGAGCGCACACTCGGGAAAACCAGGGGAATAGGCTCTCGGAAGACAAAAGTTAAACCTGCGAGATGTGCCATCTTTGAGGCCATATGAGTTGGAACGACTTTTGGAGAGAATTCCAAGGCGAGACCTTCGAAGGTGAAGACTGGAATCCCTGGTGTGAGAGACAGAGGGCAGAATCATCCATGCTTGTTGGCAGCAGACATCATGGCGGGCGTGAGTGGACAACATAGCGGGAACACCAAAAATCAGTTTCACGCCGTTGTGAAACACATTTGCAATCATCTGCTTCGCCTGTCAATGGCAGGCCACGATTCCTAATGCCAGATGTCGGGAACTTCATTGTAATACATCTACATGTCATTATAAGCCCAGCTTGCCAGAATCATCCACCCATGTCAAATTTACTGCCCGCGTCAGCAGGAAAACACGTCGATGCAGAACACACCTTGACAAGTGTGACGTGCAGAAGTCGGGACTTACCATCAGGGCCTTGCTCACATCGCGGACACCCGAGCAGCAGGAGAGGCTGAGGCCAAACACCAGTGGAACCCTGGAGGAACACATGCATCGCACGCTGGGTGGACATGGACATGGCTCCCCCCCCCCGCCGTTTGACTGGGAGTGGAAGGTATGTCAGGGGAGTGAGGTTAGGAGGGGGGAAACAAAGGTGTCAGGGGGCTTAGATGGGCGGGGAGGTAGAACAAGGTGAGCAGGGGTTAACATGGGATAATATGGCAACTGGGGAGGTAGGTGTAAGGGAAGGAGTTCTGAGGGGGGGAAGGATCCGGATAGGGGAAGGAGTCCAGGGGGAGGAAGGAGTCCCGAGTGGGTAAGGAATCCAGAGGGAGGAAGGGGTTGGAGGGAAGAAGGAGTCTGAAGGTGGGGGGAGGAGTAAGGCTGATGGAAGAAATAAGGGTGGAGAAATAAGTAAGGGTGGAGGAAGGAGTATGGAAGTGGGGAGAAGCAAGGTGGGGAAAGAGTCCGAGGTTGTGAGGGGCGGGGGGAATGCAAGGAAAGGAGACTGCAGGGGGAAGAAACCCTAGTGGGGAGGAGTTCCGAGGGGGGCAAGAATTCCTAGGGGGGAAGGAGTTCCGAGGGGAAAAGGAGTCCGGAGGAGGGAGGGAGTTCCGAGGGGTGAAGGAGCCTGGAGGGGGAATGGGGTAAGGGGGTAATGTCTAGATGAATGTGTAAGGGAGGGGTCTGTGGGAGCAAAGTGAAGGAGCGCATGGTAGGAGGGAATGGTGAGAATGATAGAGGGCAGCAAGAACCATTAGGGTGGGAGGGTGTGGGTGCGACGGTATTGGTAGAAGGGATGCCGTGGGTGGTTTGTGGGGGCTCGGAGGAAGACACAGAGGCTGGGGGTGGGAACAAGGAAGCCTGGGAGGTTAATGTGGATAAGGCTGGGATTTTCGGGAAGGTAGGGAACATGTATGTTCTCCTGGACATCACCGAGGAGAAGGGTTATGGATTGTATATCATAGTGCGGAGGTGGAAGTTGATGGCAGAAAGGGGATGGGTGACTGGGGTAGGGGAAAGGACGGGGGAGGTAAAGAAGGATGTTAAACGCACTAGGCTTGCACATCTGAAAGTGAAAGGAGACTCTTGGTGGGCGAGAACAGGCACTGCATGGGGGAGTGACCAGTGGGTGGTCGGAGATGCAGGTCAGCTCTGATGGACAACTGAAAGCGAACCCCAGCAGGCAGCATTGAAAATGGTTAGGACGTTGAGATTAACGTGATGCAGGAAGGATCCGCGTGCGAGGGAGCGTGCTTGCACGAGACTCTGAAAGGCCCTGCCACACACATACACTTCTCCTCCAGAATCACTCATGGGCCGGCTGCGGGAATGGTAGTGGGGGTGGGGGGGGAATGCAGGGGGAGGACTCGTGAAGCCTATAAATGAAGCTGTAAGATACCATTACACATTATTCAGTGAAAGTGAATACATTTTCAGATTATAAAGTGACAAAATGTGTTCACCCGTGGAACCAACTGTGGTCAGAATTTCTTAACTTTTCTGGGCCTAACACTTCTAGGTGCTGCCCCGACATCTGCAGCAGGGGTGGAGACAGCCTGTGCAATGGTTGACCCTGTTTCCTCTGATGACTTCGGTGTGGGTCATCTGGAGAGCCGAGGCCTTGGGAGCCCTGCTTGCTTTGGCTGTCCTGCGGGCCAACTGCTCCCTCTGCGGTGATAGAGGATGAGGTTGAGGGGGTCACCGGCAATGGGGACTCGGAGGGAGTGGACAGCCTCTGAGATTCCTGAGTGGATGACTCGGGGGTGTCCAGCTGCCACTCCTCCTCCCTTCAGAAGCCCAGGGCCCTGGTCTGACTCGGTCAGGGGTGGAGCACCTGGAGGTGTGTCGAGGTGCCCCGTTCCCCTCTCACGTTGCCACTGCAGGAAGTCACCTATGGTTACCGGAAGGAGTGTAGATCTGCGCTCACCTCCGCATTCTGCCGGACCAGGGTCTCCATGGCGTCTGCTATCCTTCCTTTGGAGACCTCCATACACGCACATACAGGCATCACTTCATCAGAGAGCAGGCAGACGCACTCCTCCGACTCACGTGTCTCTTCGTTGAGGGCCTCCAACAGCTCTGTGTGATGTTTCCCCACCTTCTGCTGACTCTCCACGATGAGTTGGAAGGCTGCATCCAGAGGCTTGTCATTTGACTCAGACCTCACAGGTGCCTCTTCCCCAAAGGTCCTCCGAGTGCCGGACAGCTCGGCTGAACCCGCATCCTCCTGCTGTGGACACATTTCCATGCGGTGACCTCCAGATTGTGAACCTGAGCCTGCTCTAGACCTCAGCCCCACCAAGGTGTGCATCTCTGCACTGGTGCAGGGTGTGGGTAAGCGCTGTGACGGGTCTTCCAAGCTGCTTATTTCCAGCTCTTCAATGGAGGAGGTGTCCTCTTGGCTGGAGGTGAGGACGTGGATGTAGCTGAGGGTCTGGCTGGCTGAGGGTGTCGCTTGCTTGGCAGATCTCCCTGTGAACTGGAGTAGAGATAATTAGTGAATGGCAGCAGAATCGAAAGCAGGAGAGAGAGAGCACTGATAGTTGTGTCGAGAGAGATGATTTGGTGCAGGATCCTCATGTAGGTGTTCGCCGCCGACCTCACAGTCCATGTCCTCACCAGCCAGCGCGATAGCACACTCCTCAAAGTGAGTGAGGGGCCTAATGTGGGCCATTCCACCTCTGGCCTGGGACCTCTCCCTGCTGATGTGAGCCAGTTTCTCCTGCATGGAAACAGATGGAGAGAGTGTGAGCAGGACACATGGCGCTGTGTGGAATGTTTGTGTGGTGAGCGGAGACATGGGCAGGAATGAGGACACGAGCACCAGAGGATATGAGCCTGATGGAGATGTGAGGGTGTGTGTGAGAGTTAGTGGTGTTGGCCCTTGAGGTGTGAGATCCCTGTGGGTGTGTGATGGGTGTGTGTGTGTGTGTGTGTGTGTGTGAATTGAGAGTGATGAGAAGAGTGACTTACCCTAGCTGAACAGATGAGACAATTCATCCTTTTTCGGCACTAGGTGGCTGTCCTCTTTTGCAAGGTGCTGGCACCGACTACCGCTGCTACTGCCTCCCATGCTGGATTGGTAACCTTGCTTGCTGGCCTTCGCCCAGACCGGGGGTTGGAGGGCATCACGGCGAGCCTCCACTGCATCCAATAGGCACTTGAGGGACGCATCACTGAATCGGGGGCTGCAGTCTCCTTGCCTTTCAGGGCCATGTCTTCTATGCAGCAGTCCTGGGCTGGAAACACTGAGAGGTGTGCGGGTGGCTGCACTTTAAATATGGCAACTGCCATGAGGAAGCGGCGAGGTGTTGGTGTGGCGGGCGAATGAGAGCCTGCTTGTTTCCCGGGAATGCATGATTAATGAGGCTGGATTGGGACAATACGGTGTGAAAAGCCACCATTGTGGACGGCAGGTAAAACATTCTTTTCCCGCCGCTACGGCTAATGCAGATTTGGGATGATTCCACCCAGAGTTTCAACAAGATTGAATAACTCAAATATTTTACTGATGTCTGGGTGGGTGGTTGAGAAATCCATGGTATCTGTCTTGGTGTCATTTTCTAGTTAATGTGCAGTGTGGCGTGTTCGACCACAGTTTGCCTGTTAATTCACATGTTCACGTGTGCCTCATATTAACCCTGAATACTAGTGTAAAAGATAGATAGTGTAAATTGTTTTATCTTTCTAACCTTGTATAGTAAAATTTATTTTTGCTTGTTCAAAACTGGTGCAATATTGTGGCTTTATTTCCTTAGGAAGTGTCTTGAGTCACAAACTTTGTCTACTTTAAACAAGAAGTTATTGGCCTTTAACCACATCAGACCAAAAACTAGGGCCCTGGCCCTGGATCATAACATGGTAGAGGTGCTTTTCCCTGTTTTTGCAGGTTTAAGCTTTGGTACACTTGCTCCCTCATGGTCTACAAGCTGAATGGTCTCACTGGATTTTTTCCATGGGACCTTTCGCTCCCTGTGAACAAATGCCCAATTCTGCTCCCTGAGTTGCGTTTGCCTTGCAATCTGCCCTGCTTTCACTATTTCTAAATCCTCTCTTGCCTGTAAAAGATCTGATAATGCTTCAACTAGGACCCGAGCTTTGATCCTGTCACGAATCACCTCATTCTTTGAAATTCCATAATTGCAGTTCCCTGCCATGCTAACAAGATTGTTGATGACCTAATCTATGTTTTTGCCTGGTCTTTGCTTTGTTTTATTACATTTAACCCTCTCTATTATTAAATTCCAAAGAACACAGAAATAAGAGTCAAAAGCTTACGGGACTTCTTCATAAGAAGTTGAAGTCTCATCAACCCCCTGCCTTGCTGTCACATTTTCAGTGATAGATCCTACTACATAAAGTAGTGTACTGACCTGGCCTTTTTGATCTTTTTTGTGTAACCTTGAAGCAGTTTTGCACCTTGTGAAAAATAAAATAAAGACTTAGACTGCAGATATATCTCTACAATGTCAATAATCCAAATGCATTTCAATGCTGCAGTTGCTTTCAATGGACTGACCAGAAAACTCAGCTGGGATTGGTCAATTTTATGAAAATAGTTGACTATACAAACACATACATTGAGTCTTAATGAAGTACAATGTGGAATTTCAAAATTAAATTGTCCTAAATAATAACACCCACTTAAACCAATATTCCTTTGGCTTTAATCAGCAAAGGGACCTCCTGTTTAGTTTCTATGCCATCACTGTCACCAGATTGCCTGCTTTCAAACAATAACCATCACCTTGCCTGCACAGCTAACACATTATCTCGTTGCTGTAGAATAAAGGGTTTTTCTCCAGTCGTCACAGTTCTGGGCCTGTTGCAAGGTTTTTGCATTCTGAAATGCTTTTGCTGAGCCCTGGAATTGTTCTTGCTTCTGTCTTGCTGCTTGCTACTTCAGGCCTGTGCTCACTGCTGTCTGGTTTCCAGCTCTGTATCTCAGCTTGTATCTGCTGCTCCTGCAATATTCCAATGTCTTGGTGAGCCTTTTTTTCTTCTTTTGTCCTTCCTTCAAGGATCTCTTTTAATGCCAGCCTTGTATACTCTTTTTAAGGTTCACTGGGTCTTTTACTCACTGCCACCATATTTCATTATGTGGCCAGATTCTAGATGGGGGGCTTTGGGGATTGTCTGTTCTCCCAAAGTATGCTGCTCAAGTCTGTAGTTTCTCAAAACCATTACTCTTAATTTATAGCAAGTATTTACACATTTGGATCTCTACACAAGGTTGGAGCTTCTCCTCCTTCCAGATCTCTCTCACTTCTCAATCATGTGATCTGACATCATTTTGACATCAGCATCAAGTATACTTCTGATGTTAACCCTTTATTCTACAGCAACGAGATAATGTGTTAGCTGTGCAGACAATGTGATGATAATTGATAGAAAGCAGGCAATCTGGTGACAGTGGTGGCATAGAAACTAAACAGGATGTCCCTTTGCTGATTAAAGCCAAATGAATATTGGTTTAAGTGGGTGTTATTATTTAGGGCAATTTAATTTTGAAATGCCACATTATACTTCATTAAGACTCAATGTATGTGTTTGTATAGTCAACTATTTTCATAAAATTGACCGATCCCAGCTGAGTTTACTGGTCAGTCCATTGAAAGCAACTGCAGCCTTGAAATGTATTTGGATTATTGACATTGCAGAGATATATCTTCAGTCTAAGTCTTTATTTTATTTTTCCATTTTCCAATATAACATAATGTTTAGCATTAAGGCTTGTTCACCTTGAGCAACTTTTGCCCATGCCACTGGGAGTTACATTAAGTGCTTTGTGTTCTGCATAAACCTTTCTCCAAAGGTTTGAATGAAATACTTGATACATTTATAGCAACTGCATTGTTTATTTGATAATAATGGATTGCCTGGCAGGTATTTATTCTTTACACTGGGCATCGTGCCGCTTTGAATAGCCATGTGATTTATTTTGTACTGTCTGAAACATTGGAAAACAAGGTCCTTGAAGTAACAACAAATCAGCACTGTTTCAGTAATATACCAAAGTACCAGGTTTGATTATGTGCTCCAGTCCTGAAGTCGAGATTGGTCAAAAATAAAGCCAAATGCAGCTGGAGCTCGTTTGGATGACTTTGCCCCATCTTATTTTAAACTCTCCCATTAGAAAGCACATATCCCCAAAGTACAATATGCAAATGATACAAACCGGAATAGGTTTTTCCGTTTCTTTTTATTTAAGTTTCCATTTTCAACGCTGTGAATTCTTGCCTCTATACAGCTTCCTTTGGCTGGGTGGGTGGGCGAACAAACAGCAGTCTTTCTTCAACTTATTATGCCAATGGCAGTGCATTTTTACTTGTGGGTTGGAAAAAGTGTGTTGGTTTTCATCCTTTTCCTCCTTTCCTCCCTCCCACTAAGTTGAAACAGTTGGAATATGTAGTCACAAAGTCCTGTAGTTCACTGACAAATCCAGCCACAAATTGTCGTAAAAGTTTAGTTGGGCAGACTCAGTTGGGCCTTAGATAGAGTTTCACTTATTTTGGACTCAGTTTTCTTAGAAAACAATGACATTGTTAACCTGACAGGAAGCCTTCATGAATTACATGGCCTATAAAATAAATAAGCAAAGGGAAAAATGGTGCAGTGTTAAACTATCGCTGCTCTGCTCATTTTAATAGGGATTTTCATTGTTTGAATTTGGACTCAGCTTTGGTTAATTTGAAATGTCTGAAATCCAACAAAACTAAAGTAAACCAGGAATGACTAGTGACAATATTAGTGGTAATAATAATAATAATTTTGCTACGCTCTTCAATTGTTATAGAAAACGTAATTCATTAATCAGTTATGTGGTGTAATAGAAAATTTTACAGGATTTTGCTTCCAATCCATTGTTGCTGCCAAGATCCAAGTAAAAATAAACTCCAGATTGTAAAGAAATTACAGATGGAACTGATGCTCAATATGCTAGATATTTGCAATTAAAATGAATACTTTACTGAAACTGTCATTGCCTTCAGTGGAATGTGCTGTTACATACTGTAGGTATTAACAAGCAAATCAAAAAGATCAACCACACATTTTGCAAGCATTAAAAGCAGACTGAAAAGCTCAGGGAACTTTAGGACAAGCTATATTGAGTCATGCCAGACTGCCAGAGCATGAGGCTGGTTTTCAAACAATTGTGGAACTTAACCTTCGGAGGCCAGGGACTCCTGACGATTCAGGATGAGGATGGCTGTTTTGCTGCAGTGACAAACTAAGTGTCTGTTTTGTAAATATGAGTGGCAGCAAATTAGCCAAGTGAATTCAAATTCCTGTTAGAAACTGGTTTCATCTCCTTCAAAAAGGAAACAACTGCATGCTATCAGCAAGAAAAATTGACCAATTAGATACATAAAAATACCATCAATTAAAATGAACTGCATTTTACTTTTGATTAATACTTTGTTTGTCAACAAGCATAACGAATGGAATAATGGTGGAAAAGCGGAGCACTTAGTTTTCATTTCATTTGTTTGACTTATAATTTATGGAGCCATAGAATATTTATGACACAGAAGGAGTTATTTGGCACATTGCGTCTGAATGAAAATGATCTTGCCAAGTCATAAATGCAAAACGTCATTCTTTGAAGTGTGTTTTTTGGATTGTGAGAATGAGAGAGGGTTGTTAACTATTAATTGTTATCAGATATCGCTCACTGAAATCAGGCTGCATGCCTGTTTGTTAAGAGTTTAAATGATTAAAAGTCTGATGATTGTTAGAACACCATAGATAGGAAATATGTAATGCAACCCTCAGCTATGAAACAAAAATAGGTTCTAAGTGGTACAGCTGTCTGCAGGTATATGTATATATAGAAGTGTGAATTTTCATATCATTTCCAGTCTAATTCTTCAATTATTCATTCAGGCACAGATCTCCAGCTGGGATGTGATGGAAAAAGTTTCACTGTATTAACATAATAAGTTCTGGTTGGTGTCTACTTTGAATGTTAGAGGGTTGGAGAATTTGACTTATATTACTGGTGTCGGGGTCATTCTGTAACTCATAGACAATGAGCTCTACTTGATACTGAGGTGACGCCTAAATGGTTTCCAGGAGATTATATTGTAGCAGGTGTAAAACTATCTCCTACCCAAAATCCACAAACAGAACTGCCCCGGTAGACCGATCGTCGCAGCTTGCTCCTGCCCCACAGAGCTCATTTCTCGTTATCTTGACTCCCTTCTCTCTCCCCTTGTCCAGTCCCTTCCCACCTACATCTGTGATTCCTCTGACACCTTACATCACATCAACAATTTCCACTTCCCTGGCCCCAACCGCTTCCTCTTCACCATGGACGTCCAATCCCTCTACACCTCCATCCCCCACCAGGATGGTCTGAGGGCCCTTAGCTTCTTCCTCGAACAGAGGCCCGAACAATCCCCATCCACCACTACTCTCCTCCGTCTGGCTGAACTTGTTCTCACGCTGAACAATTTCTCCTTCAACTCCTCTCACTTCCTCCAAATAAAAGGTGTGGCTATGGGTACCCGCATGGGCCCCAGCTATGCCTGTTTCTTTATCGGGTATGTGGAACAGTCCTTGTTCCAGTCCTACTCCGGCCCCCTTCCACAACTCTTTCTCCAGTACATCGATGATCACTTCGGTGCCGCTTCATGCTCTTGTTGGGACTTGGAAAAATTTATTAATTTTGCTTCCAATCTCCAGCCCTCCATAATTTTCACGTGGTCCATCTCTGACACTTCCCTTCCCTTCCTTGACCTCCCTGTCTCAATCTCTGGTGATAGACTGTCCACCAATATCCGTTACAAACCCACCGACTCCCACAGCTACCTCGACTACAGCTCCTCACACCCCGCTTCCTGTAAGGACTCCATCCCATTCTCTCAGTTCCTTTGCCTCCGTCGCATCTGTTCCGATGATGCTACCTTCAAAAACAGTTCCTCTGACATGTCCTCCTTCTTCCTTAACCGAGGTTTTCCACCCACGGTCGTTGACAGGGCCCTCAACCGTGTCCGGCCCATCTCCCGCGCATCCGCCCTCACGCCTTCTCCTCCCTCCCAGAAACATGATAGGGTCCCCCTTGTCCTCACTTATCACCCCACCAGCCTCCGCATTCAAAGGATCATCCTCCGCCATTTCCGCCAACTCCAGCATGATGCCACCACCAAACACATCTTCCCTTCACCCCCCCTATCAGCACTCCGTAGGGATCGCTCCCTCCGGGACACCCTGGTCCATTCCTTCATCACCCCCTACTCCTCAACCCCCTCCTATGGCACCACCCCATGCCCACGCAAAAGATGTAACACCTGCCCTTTCACTTCCTCTCTCCTCACCGTCCAAGGGCCCAAACACTCATTTCAAGTGAAGCAGCATTTCACTTGCATTTCCCCCAACTTAGTCTACTGCATTCGTTGCTCCCAATGTGGTCTCCTCTACATTGGAGAGACCAAACGTAAACTGGGCGATCGCTTTGCAGAACACCTGCGGTCTGTCCGCAAGAATGACCCAAACCTCCCTGTCGCTTGCCATTTTAACACTCCACCCTGCTCTCTTGCCCACATGTCTGTCCTTGGCTTGCTGCATTGTTCCAGTGAAGCCCAACGCAAACTGGAGGAACAACACCTCATCTTCCGACTAGTCACTTTACAGCCTTCCAGACTGAATATTGAATTCAACAACTTTAGGTCTTGAGCTCCCTTCCCCATCCCCACCCCCTTTCTGTTTCCCCCTTCCTTTTTTTTCCAATAAATTATATAGATTTTTCTTTTCCCACCTATTTCTATTATTTTTAAATATCTTAAAATCTTTTGTGCTCTCCCCACCCCCACTAGAGCTATACCTTGAGTGCCCTACCATCCATTCTTAATTAGCACATTCGTTTAGATAATATCACCAACTTTAACACCTGTGTGTTCTTTTGTTCTATTGTTGTTGACATCTTTTGATGATCTGCTTCTATCGCTGCTTGTTTGTCCCTACAACCACACCCCCTCCTCCACTTCTCTCTCTCTCTCTCCGCCCCCCCCCCCCCCCACACACCTTAAACCAGCTTATATTTCAACTCTTTCTTGGACTCGAACTCAAGTTCTGTCGAAGGGTCATGAGGACTCGAAACGTCAACTCTTTTCTTCTCCGCCGATGCTGCCAGACTTGCTGAGTTTTTCCAGGTAATTCTGTTTTTGTTTTGTAAAGCTTAACTCTTGCCTAAGTGTGCTTTGAAGGACTTTGTTTGCACTGGAAATTAGCATTAGCCAGAGCCAAAATCATGTTGTAACATAGAAGTGAACTCTGTAGTCGATCCGTCTTAAGGTTTTTTCAAAGTTCTTTCCAAACCCAAATTCTGAAGACCAAGTGCTGACTTCCTTTCCCCCATTCATACCAATGCTTGCCCTGACCATGATAGCTCTCCCTTAGACCCTTAAGCCAGAATTTTCCAGCCCCTCCCCCACCCCACGGCGGAATCCCCCTGTAGTGGGGCCAGCAAGCCACTGGAATCTCCATTCACATTGGTGAGTCTGGAAGATCCCACCGGCATGAGGGGCTGGAAAATTCCGGCCAAAGTCTTGTGCAAGTCGGAATATTGTTCTTGACTTTAGCACTCAGAAAATGCTACACTCTTATTCTCCTAATTAGTTAGTTTAACCTGGCATACTAACCGGCTGGATTAGCCCCTCTGTTCCATTGACCCGTAGGTTGGAGTGTAGACAATGTGCCTAAGCTACAGTTTCCAGGGAAAAGGGTAGCAGGTGTTTAAAAACATCAAGTCACACACCATACTGACTTGGACAAACATTGTAGTTGGTTCAGCAGCTGGATAGAGTGGACGTGGGGAAGATGTTTCCATTAGTAGGAGAGACTAGGACCCGAGGGCACAGCCTCAGAGTAAAGGGGAGACCTTTTAGAACAGAGATGAGGAGAAACTTCTTTAGCCAGAGAGTGGTGAATCTATGGAATTCATTGCCACAGAAGGCTGTGGAGGCCAGGTCATTGAGTGTATTTAAGACCAAGATAGATAGGTTCTTGATTGGTAAGGGGATCAAAGGTTACGGGGAGAAGGCGGGAGAATGGGGTTGAGAAACTTATCAGCCATGATTGAATGGCGGAGCAGACTCGATGGGCTGAATGGCCTAATTTCTGCTCCTATGTCTTATGGTCTTATGGTCACCGTTGCTTCAGAACCCTGCATCTCGCAGCTGAATAGCACTGTAGGAGTCTCTTCATTACAAGACGGCAGTGGTTAATGAAATCTGCACACCACAACCTTCTCAATGGCAACAAGGGATGAGCAGTAAATTCTGAGCTTGCAAGCAATGCTCATATTCCAGGAATGATTTTTTTTCTGAGGTGAGGAGGTGGAAATGCAGATGCACATTGCATCTGGAGCTTGTGCTCTGAATTCATATTTTTTATTAATGTGCTTTGCTTGTGAAATATACATCAACAACTGTATGGGAACACACATTGTTTTGGTGCATAATATTGTAACTGCGAGTGGGAGGATTTGGCAAAGGGAGCACATAGTTTAGAGGAACACCATTTCTATTAATTGACATAATCTGGCCTGTTTTGCTAACTGTTCTTTAAAGGAGCAAGTGCACAGATAAGGTTTGTTTCTGTCTGCTCTTATCTATCCCTAAAATTGCTTTTGCCTTTGCATTCCTGTCGAATGGGAGATGTAGAGGGTCAGTTTGTTGCCTTGACCTTAATCTGTAGACATTGGGGAGGAGAAAGAAAGCACACAGAGGACTGAAAGAGAGAAAAAAGGACAGGATTTTCCCTCCGGGGACAGGAAACAGAGGGTGAGAATGTTCCTGGGTCCCAAATCCATCCCCAGGGGAAATAATCACATGCCCCAATTTTCACAGAGGTAGCCAATCAATGGCCAGAAGGCAGGCTCACCATCCAATTAAGGACAGTTAGTGGGCTTTCAAAGCTGGAAGGCCAATCAGAGGCCTTTTGGCTTGCAAGGGGTAGCAGGCAGTAATGGAGGGTAAGTGAAGGTGAGGGAACTTCAAAATCAAAGGACCATCTCTCCAACTTTTTTAAACTTAAATTAAAGAATGGATCTTGCAGCCAAGCCACGACTGTGGGTGGGGAAACCCCTCTACAGGGCGATCTGCCCAAAGTGCTAGCCCCACCCCGGTCTGCTGCCTTGAGGCCGCCTCCAAGAAGTTAAAGTGGCTCCCACTGCCTGAAAGGACCTGGAGGCTGATTGGAAAACCCCGCTTGGTCTATATTAATTGGGCTTAATAGGCTCTTAACAAACTGCATCAGCTAATTTGTTAGGAGTAGTTGTAGTCAGGGAATTAGCATGCTGGCCAGCGAGGCTATCTTCAGCGTCTGCCTGCCTCCAATCCTGACCTCAAACTGGGGCTAAAGTCAAGCCCAAAGTACAAGAGCAAAGAATAGTTCAGAAATGGGATGGATCAGACAGACGGCAAACGTGAAGCAGTCTAAATGGATTTTGGTCTATAAGTGTGTAAACGTGCATAGCAAGGTAAATAAGTTGGTGAGCTACAGACACAAGTTGTCACATGGTGCTATGACATGATGGCAATAACCCAGACAGGGCTGAAAGAAAGGGAGATTTGGGAACTTGATATTTCTGGCTACAAGGTATTCAGGAATGAGAGGGCAGGGAAAATTGGGACGACGGCAGCAAGGATCAAAGAAACAATAACCATACCGGACAGGATAATGTAGCTGAGGAGTTAAAGGATGAATCAATTTGTTTAGAATTAAGGAATAGAGAAGCTGTGATTTTGCTTGGTGTATAATATTGGCCACCAAATGGTGGGAAGGAGATAGAAGGGCAAATCTCCAGGCAAATTACAGGAAGATGCAAGAACTGCAGAGTAGTTGGGGGACTTCAGTAATCCTAATACGGATTGAGATAGTTACTATGTAAAGAGCAGATGGGGAGAAATTCCTTGATCAGTATGTTTCCAACCCAACGAGGAAGAAAATTGTGCTGGATCTAATTCTGAGGAATGAAATGGGGAAAATAGAACATGTTTCAGTGAGAGAGCATTTGGGGAACAGTGATCATAATATAGTATCATCATGTTTAAAACGGTTATAGAAAAGGACTAAGAACAATTCAACATAAAATGCTGAATTGGGGGAGGGCTAACTTCAGTGAGTTGAAAAGGAATCTGGCCTAGGTGAATTGATTTTTTTTTTTAATTCATAGATAGAACAGTCATTCAGGCCTTCAGAGGTGAAATGGCTCAGGTATAGAATGATATACTCAGAAAGATTTTTATTGAAAGATAGAATTGAAACCAATCTTCATAAATCTCTCATAAGCATTTCTTTCCAAAAGATGCATGTTATAAACACATATGCCTTCAGCCAACAACCACAATTTCACTCTGTTCCTTTTTTTTTTTGGAATCTGTTCCTTTTTATAGGGACACAAGTGAATCCTAGTTAATAGCCACCACCTGCATTCCATTGAGTATAATTAATATACAATTTACACAGAGTAGGCACATTCTCATGAAGGGAAAGAAAGATTATTCATAACTAAAGCTCCCTTTTTTAATTCATTCATGGGATGTGGGCATTGCTGGCTAGGCCAGCATTTGTTGCCCATCCCTAATTTCCCTTGAGAAGGTGCTGGTGTACTAGCTTCTTGAATTGTTGCAGTCCATCTGTCATAGGAGCACCCACAATGCCACTTGGAAGGGAGTTCCAGGATCTTGACTGAGTGACAGTGAGGGAACTGCGATACAGTTCCAAGTTAGGATGGTGTGTGACTTGGAGAGGAAATTGTAGATAGTGGTGTTCCCTAGCTGAATAAAGACATGGAAGTTAAAATGACACACAAAAATGGAGATGAATGTAAGGTTCATAATACAGGAGAGAAACAATCTGAATATAAGAAAACACAGAAGAGCTCAAAGGAAGGAAATGAGCAGGGCAAATAAAGAATATGAGAACAGGGTTCACAGCTAACATTAAAGGGAACACAAAAGTCCTTTATAAACATAAAAATAATAAAAGGGTAGTCAAAAGAAGGATGGGGTAGATTAGAGGCCAAAAATCTTGTGGAGGCAGAGGTCATGGTTGAGGTACTAGATGAATACTTTGCACCTATCTTCACTAGAAACTGCCAATGTAGCAGTAATGGAAGAGGTAATGGCACTATTGCATAGGATGAAAACAGATAAAGAAGAGATACTTAAAAGTCTCACAGAACTCAAAGTAGAGAAGTCACTAGTCTGGATGGGATAAATCCTAGGTTATTGAGGGAAGTAAAGGGGGGATAATTTGAAGGTTCTAGTCACAACCTTCCAAACCTCTTTGGATATGGTGTTTGTGCCAGAGGACTGGAGGATTACAAATGTCACATATCTGTTTAAAATAGGGGAACGTGACAAGTGCAGGCCAGTCAGCCTGATGTAGTTGATCCAGAAACTTTTAGAGATAATAATCTGGGACAAATGAACTTGTATTTGGAAAAGTATGGGCTAATAAATGAAAGTCAGTGCAGATTTGTTAAAGGGAAATTGTGTTTGGCTAACTTGATCAAGCTCTTTGATGAAGACATGGAGAGGATTGATGAAGGTAGTGTGGTGGATGCTACATATATAGGCTTTCAAAAGGCACTTGACAAAGTATCACAGAGTAGACTTGTTAGAAAAATGAAAGCCCACAGAATTAAATGGACAGTGGCAGCACGGATACAAAATTTGGCTAAGTGACAGAAAGTATTGGTGATGGGTAGTTTTTCAAACTGGAAGGAGGTATACAGTGGTGTTCCTTAGAGGTTGGCGTTAGGACTACTGCTCATTGATAGATATTAAAAACATGGACTTCAGTGTTCAAGGCATAATTTAAAAGTTTGCTGATGACTTGAAACTCAAACATAGTAAACAATGAGAAGGATAGTAGCAGATTTCAGAAGTCAGAGACAGACAAATGGGAAGACATTTGGCAGATGAAATTTAACATGTGAGAGGAGTGAAGTGGTGCATTTTGGTCAAAAGAATGAGGAGAAGCAGTATGAACTTGCCATGACCACGGACCCTATCCCTGAATTACTTATGGACATATTGAACTTTTAAGTAAGATGTGTTTTTTTTTAAAAAAGGACATACAAGCAAAGGTTGCCTGAGACTGTAAGGTAACCACTTGCTAGAAAATTCCCATGTGGATCACTTGACCAGCTAGTTCAGAGAACGGAATGCCTCACCTAAAAGGCATAACACAGCCTACTTCAGACAGAGGCACTTCAAAGGAAAAGATACAAAGCAAACTGAACTGTAATTTCTTGTGGTTGCGGAGATAAAGGAAAATGATTACCATCTCAACCAAAACCACCTCCTGTTGAGTTATATCCCAGACTGTGAACATGAAATGAGTTGAAAAGAAAATAGATCTAGGCAAAAGATGTGTTTGTTTTTTTCACTTCCAGGAATACTCAAGGAAAGGGGTTTATAAAAGCCAACTGCAACGCTAGTTCTGTGTGCTGGTCTGGTGTTCTGTTCTGGTGTGTGCGTGTGTGTGTGCTGTGAAGGTCACAGCTGAAGAACACCAACAGGGCATCTCTGCCCTTGCAGGTTAAAAAAAAACTCTGTCTCTCTGATTGCTGGAAGCAAGTCACAAGTCAGCAAAGACGCAGCCGAAAAGGAAACAGAACAACTCCTTTCAGCTAACCAACAGAAACAAGAATCTACAAACCAACTGCTCAACTGCCAAAGTCAGCTTTATTGGAACCACCTAACTTAACGGCCACAACGTTTCATCATCTAATCCTCGTGGACAAGCCAAAAGACTGATTTGTATATCCTTTTAACTTTTATTTTTGGACTCAATTTCTCATTTCTAATCTGTGTAACGTGTGTTGCATCTTTATTTTTTTTTCTCACGTTTAGTAACTAATAAATTCACTCTTTCTTTGACTCAAGACAGGCTGGTTAAATTGGCTCCTTTTAAAATATAAATACATTTGGACTGGGAAAAGGTATCTATGAGGAAAGGGATCCTTTTTGATTTAACCCTGTTGTGGCCAAGCGAGGGGGTTGAACAAAGAAAGGGAGCCAGTTCACCCCTCCTCACCCGGGAGCATAAACAATTTGGGGTACCTCATCCAGGATCATAACAAATTGGGGGACTGGTCATAACAAACTAAATGGTTCAATTTTAAAGGAAGTGCAGGGACAGAGAGAGACCTAGGGGTGTATGTATATAAATCTACGATGCAGAACTGATTAACTAAAATGTTACCAGGGATTAGGGACTTTTGTAATGTGGAGGGACTGGAGAAGCTGGGATTATTCTCCTTATAGAGAAAGTTAAGAGGAGATTTGATAGAGATGTTCAAAATCCTGGTTTCAATAGAATAAATAAGGAGAAACTGTTTCCTGTGGCAGAAGGTTCGGTAACTAGAAGGTGTTTGGCAAAAGTACCAGAGGTGTCATGAGGAAACGTTTATTTACACAGCAAGTTGTTATGATCTGGAATGCACTGCCTAAAGGGGTGGCAGAAGCAGATTCAATAGTTACATTCAAAATAGAATTGGATAACTACTTAAAGGGAAAGAATTTGTACAGCTATGGGGAAAGAGCAGGGAATGGGACTAATTGAATAGCTCTAGCAAAGAGCCAACATTGGCACAATTAGCTGACTAGCCTTCTATTGCAGATTATTCCATGATGTTTTGACTTCATGACTCCCGATACATGTAGACTGTCTCCATGGTTAGCTATGGGTTGAGTTTCCTCCTATCTCTGCTTGTAGACAGTTGAAAAGATGTTTGGTCAGGAATGGAATGTCTCTCTGTCATGGGGACAAACATTATTTAACGTCATTATTAAGGGAAGAGTAAGTCTAAATGTTGGTACCCTGACAGAGAGAAGCAGCGAAGTAACTGACTTGATGGTGAGAAAAGGAATACAAATAATGGGTCTACAGGAAACAAAGAGGAAGGGCAGCAAAGCAAGAGAAATTATTAATGGATATAAACTTTATTACCATGGACAGGATGGGAAAAGAAATAGGGCAGGGTTTTTCAGTGGGCTTGTGGGGGTGGGCCAATGCATAAAATCACGCTCGATGACATTGGGGCTGCGTCCTGATGTCATTGCGCTGTCTCGCAATGCTTCATTCAGCAGGCGCGCCCCGGAGTCGGCTGCGCATCTGCCGATATGTATAAGGCCTATTAAGGCCTATTAAGGAAGTGATTAAGGGAATTGTTAATGCCGCCCGTCCAACCTTAAGGTTGTCAGGCAGGCGAAAAGGCAAGCGGCCTTTGGGTTTTTTAGGAAGCCTCATCCAGGAGCGGGATGAGGTTTCTTGAAGCTTTTATTAATTAAATTTAAAAATTTCCAAAATATAAAAACATGTCCCATCTCATGTGACACAGTCACATGAGGGGACATGTTTAATTAAATCTTGAAACCATTTATTTAATAATTTTAGCAGTGATTCAATCTCCCTGCTGCAGTTCCGTGCCTCAGGGAGATTGAAGCTCTCTTTCGCGCACAGGTAGCGCTCAGCGCTTCGGCTCATGTCTTACGCTGGGCGGGCCTTAATGGCCTACCCACGTAAAATGTGGCATGGAGCCGATCACGGGTGGCGATCAGCTCCGCGACTGCTCCCGCCCTCTCCTGCCGAGCCCGCCCACCGCCTGAGAAATTCAGGCCATGGAATAGTTCAAAGCGAGGAAATAAAAGACAAGGTGCTGGCAGCGAACAGAATCACTGCCAGAGTCATCAAAGTAAAGCTGGAATTCGAGGCGAAATGTGGAACAGACCAGCAGTTAGCTGTTACGCATTATAAAGTGGCATGGATCTGAGGAGAAAGAAGAATCCTGGGAACAGAATGGACAGTACAAGTCAAACAATATCAAGTAGTGACAGGCTAGTGGTAGCAGGTGACCTAAGTGGACATGTGGGGAGCGAAAGAGTGGGTTATGAGGTTATCCATGATGGACTTAGTTTTGGTGAAGCCAAGGAAGAAGCAGCCAAAACCCTGGAAATTGCTATGTTATACTAACTGGTAATACTAAACACCTAAAGAGAGAGAGAGAGAGAGAAGTCACTGAAACCTCATATGTGACCCTGAACCAGAAATGTTCAATCTTAAGCAGGAAACCTTATAATGTCTTACATCTGATTTGTGGAGTAGAGAAACTGAAAAGGTGAGAAGATCAGTCTAAAAACTTTGCAGCTGAATTTCCACAGCTGTTCACAGGACTAGGAAAGCTGAAGATAGCGTACCACATCACTCGATGTCCTGAAATGAAGCCAGTGTGTTTGTTTCCAGCCAGAAAATTTTTTCATATGCTCTTGCCAAAGGTAAAGAAACCACCACAAGTGGTTATCCCTATAAAAAAAGAAATGGAAATCAGAGACTTGGGAGGAGGTGTAGTATAAGGGGTTAATTCTAACTGTGATATGCTAATAAGACACAGTATACATCATCATAGGAAGTGATGCAACATCTCATTATCTTGCTCTCTCTTGCAGATATCATGGTAAGGTGAAGCCACTGTAAGATGTTTCTCAGTAAAGTTAGTGTTTCCCTTACCTCAACAGGCTCTGTAAATATGATGTGTTTGCACAACAAGGCCAAGAACGTTATACACATTAGCTCTAGTTGGAGTATTTGGAAGAAGTGCAGTGGAGTGTTGTGATAAAGAAGTATCGTTAAAATTGAAAGGAAGAATCTCCAAGATAGTTGTGAGGCCAGCTTTCTTAGATAGTGCAGAAACTAGGGCATTGCCACTAAGAGAGGAACAACAACTGGATACTAATGAGATATGAATGCTGAGCTGTATGTGTGGAGTAACGAGAAAGGGCAAGAAAGGAACCAGCACGTCAAGGGGTCAGTGAAGATTGTGGGAGCATTGATGAAAGCATCCAAGAAGAGATTGAAGTGGTGTGGTCATCCATTGCGGTGAGAAAGAATAAATGTGGTGAGGCGAGGGATGGAGAAGGAACTGTCAGGAAGAAGGAGAATAGGAAGGCATAAGATCAGATGGAAAGATGAAGTGGCGAGAGACTTGAATGCAGCAGGCTTGGAAGAGGAATGGGTAACTGAGAGGAGGAGATTGAGGAAGGTGACCTACCAGCACTGTGGTGACCCCAAGTAAATGGGTGAAGCTGAAAGAAGAAAATGATGATTAAGGGAAAAGTAAGGACCTTACTGTATATACTTACATATGAGGTGATCAACATATATATCAATCTCCATTCTACTGGTCTTTTTTATGGTGATTATTTTCTCTTTCAGAAGCAGCTCTACCTTCAAGCAGCAAATCATTCAAGTTGCTCTTGCTCTGAGGTATTTGTCCATCGTTCACCGGGATTTTCTTCCTCCAACTAGTACAGGAGTTTTTATTTGGTGTGCTACAAAGAATGGAACAGGAGATTGAGTTGGTGTAAAATTAGACTGCAGAGGGTGGAATAAAGCCCACAGCTGAGAGTGCTAGTGGGAAAATAGTTTACACACAATCCTTCTAATTTATGCACACACAGGACGATCCTTTTATTTTATCCTACAAACAAGTTTTTTTGTTTTATATATGAGTGTGCAGGGAGATCTTGATTGCTTAATTGTGTTATAAAGCCTTTGTTTGGCCAATGATTATTGAATTCTGGAGTTGGGAGGTTGGACAACTATAGAATAATGCTTTTTGAAGTATGCACTCCAATGGTTCAGTGGACAAATGGATTAGGCGGTGTCATGCTAAGTGAGTTCTAATTCAACCATGGTCTGTGATCTGAGCTCAGGTGGTTCTGGGAACTGTGGAAAGCAAAGTACTTGAGTTTGCCTCTCTAGATCTCTATCCAGTGCGTGTAAGGATCAGTTAGTTACAGCTGAGCTCAAATAATTTATCGATTCTAAGCTAACATATGAAGAAGGGCCATTTAGGTGAGACACCAAAGGGCTATAGCACCTATG
The DNA here is from genome assembly GCF_017639515.1 of Carcharodon carcharias. Classification (NCBI taxonomy): domain Eukaryota; kingdom Metazoa; phylum Chordata; class Chondrichthyes; order Lamniformes; family Lamnidae; genus Carcharodon; species Carcharodon carcharias. The sequence goes on along the minus strand of NC_054480.1, from coordinate 139,066,944 downwards.
GAATTATACAGCAGCTTGAATCACTGGATTCAGGAGCATCGGGGAGGGGGTGGGAAGATGAGTTGTGAAAAAATGGCTTTTGCATGGGAACTTTAGGAAAGAAATAGATGTAAACTAAAGAGATTGCCAGAGAGAATGCAAGGTATGCCTGGTGTCTGCATTTTCTATAGTCTGGGGAATGCAAGCTGGGTCATTGGGTCAAACATATGAGATAATTGGTGAATCGAACTTTAAGAATGCAAGGTTAAGACAAATGTGGCATCAGTGCTTCTTATGGCAGAGCCTTATCTAAACATTTTGTTCCTGCCTAATCTGAGCAATTGATATTTACAGCAACAATGCATTACAGAGCAATAGTTTCTGTGGTGGGAAGTCTTCTGAACATTCCCAGCGACTCCTTGCAAATGCAGACAAATTCCAAGCAACTCTGATAGTGTGAGCTACATAAAGGAGACCAGTGCTGTCATTACAGAAAGTGCGTTTTAATAATAGACAGGAACAGGGACTGGCAGGCGGAGGGGGTTTTAACCTAACTTTCCCAATGGGAAACTGAGGGGATCAGATGGGCTCCATGTCAGTTTCCTGCTGGGAGGGTAACCTAAATGTGACAATGTCAACAAAGAGAGAAAATCCAAAATCTGAAGACAGACAGAAATCTGATGATCTCATTGAAATCTTTACATTGTACCTGTAGAGTTTAGTGTTTGATAGTCTATGGGTTCTGAATGATGTCTATAAATTATATTTTGAGTCACATTTTACATAAATATGATGAAGTAATATTAATGGCTCCATGCACTCCCCCAGACTGCCCAAAAATAAGCGAGGAGCTGCCACGCCAAGTAGCTTCCACCCTGACCCTGCCAGCGACCTTGTCACGCTTGCTCCTCCCTCCCCTGATCTATCCTATTCTAGACTGGGCTGCTCTGATATTACATTGGCCCGGAACATGCTACCCCAGGGTGCCCACCTCCAACACATGTTGTTTTAATCAGAGCTGGACCGAACATTGAAAATCCATAATTTTTCTATATCTCTCATTATCACCCTGATTGTATGTATTATCACATATGCATTTATTTAGGCCCAACTGCAGGAAGTAACATTTAGGACAATATCAGTAATGTATATGTATATTTTATATATATATCAAACTTAATCCAAAAGCACTTTACAGAGGCAAGGCAAGGCAGCAATTATTCATGGCAGAGAAGACGACAGAAGACCTGGTGAAAGAGGTAAGCAATAGGTTTTTGAAAGAGATTAAAGATTCAGGAACGTGTTGATGAATATGAGGCTGAGGCGACTACAGGCTGTCTGACACAAGGTGTTGTGCTGGAAGGATTGGTGTAGGAGAGACCAAACTCTGAAGCAACGTTCCCTCCAATGTCCCTCACAGCCTATTTGTTGCACTGCAAAGCCCCTTTAAGATTGCCATGTGGCTGTGCACCTGTGCGTCTTAAAGGGACCAGCGCTTCTCTGTGGCCCTGTGTGCCACATTCCTGATAGCTGAGCTGTCACGCATGCGCGCCGCTTAGAGGGAACGTTCCTCAGAAGAGTGAAGGCTGAATGCTATCATGTAGAAATGCAAGAGTTAGCTAAAGTTAAGGAGCGCTGGGGCCACAGAGTGGCTTGTAGACAAGGCTAAGATTTTTCAAGTCGAAGTGTTGGGGTCAGGATGCCAAACAAACTTGATGAGTGCAGGGGCAATATGAGGGCAGAGTGAGGAATACAATGTGGGCGGTGCCATGTTGCATCCATTTGTACTTGATACAGGGTAAACTATTGTTGGTAGGGTTAAACCCAGGGATGAAGACAGGAACGAAAGTTTCAGTGACAGTGGGAATGTGTCAAGAATGGATCGAAGCAGGTGGTACTAACAAGGGAGAAGTAGACAGTCTCTGTGATGGCTAGCATCTGAGATTTGAAGCTCAGCTCTGTGTAAAACAAAACACTAAAATTGCACACCAGAGAAAACAATAAATTAAAACTTTATTCTGAAGCGTACCGTTGCTGTAATTTTCTGCACGTGATCCTTTGATTATATGGGATCTTTTGGGGGAAATTTGTGACGCATCTGCTCAAAATTGAGCAGTAGACATTTTCTAATTAACTTTTCACTGTGAATTCCTAATAAGCAAATGATTTCTGATAAACATATACTTCCTTAACAGCGACTGATTGGATAATAATGGTCAGCAACACTGGCCACACAGAGGTAGAATACACTGTTTATTTGCAAAACTTTCTGAGCTCTTCGGAATCATCATGTAGCATTTCTTTACCTAGTTGTTGGACTTTATAGCCAAACATTTCGACTACACAGAAACCCACCATAGAAAAAGATGTTAGGTAAGATGTTAGCAGTTCATGGATACAGATGCGCTTCACCCCTGTTTTAAAGCTTGCTTTTCTCTTATTGGTGGGAGGCCCAGTGTTTGAACTGTTGATTAACTCTATAAACCAATGAAACATGTCGCTCACTCTCTTGCACTGTTTATACAAGAATGTCAGCATATTGCTGGAGGTACATACTATGTAGATTTGGCTTGGAGTAAAACTTTATAAAGGAATGACAAGCACCTTACTCTTTGCCTCAGATCATGTTAACAGTGGGTGAGACATCTCAGTCTATTTTTACTCTGAATATGAGACACATAACGTCTCTTCTTCATGGAGGATCCTGTGGCTGAGGAGTACAAAACGAGCTACTGAGCTACTTTAAAAAGAAATGTGCCTCCCGCCCTTTGCTCAGGCAACAGAAAAGAAACACTGCAGCTTTATATCTGTAAGTTTCAGGCCAGCTCCCCAGATCAAAGTGATTAACCTCCCAGTCTCAGAAAATGAAGCTGTGGTAGGTAAATGAGAACCACAGATCACTTTTGTAAATGAATGCAGACATTTAATACAACACACATATCGAATTATGGTAAAAGGAAAAGAAAGCAAAGCCCTTCAGAAAGGCAATTTTCCACATGATGTTGATACTATCAAACAAATGAAAACACACTAGGGTACACCAGTTGCTCACTGCCTGATATCATTTTGTGTAGCTTACTTTTTTTGGATTTGTTTGATTCCCAGTTACTTCAAATGGATAACTAAGAAAATAGGCTCACAGGAGACAGTCTTGTTTTACACAGAGACTCCGGACAAAGGGTACTGCCAGCTATTATACAAGCTCTTTGGGCAATTATATTAAATTTTACATTCCACCAGTTTAATGGAGAGGTTAACACATTTTGGGATAACATATTGGTTAAAATAGTGGAGGAAGGAATATGATATGAGCGCAAATAATACATTCATAACACAGCTTCTACTCTTATCTGGAAAAGAACAGATGCTGTTAGAGTCATTACATTCAATTCTGCACCTGCAAATTACACTTTTGCTCCTTTGAGATGATGTCTTTTGAACAACTTATTTACAAAAACAGTCAAGGGAATATACTGCTTGCTTGTGTTCTGGATACCTAAGATCGTGTCATATAAGTTGACCCGGTGTATAAGATGACCCAACTTTTTTGGTACCAAAAATCATGTTTGACCTTTTGACCTATACTTGCTGTATAAGACCACCTCCCCCCACCGCCCTACCCCCATAACCTTTTCTCTAAGAAATGCTACACTGACATTATGAGTTGGCCTCAATTTTTCACCTCGGAAATGCATGTTTTACTCACCTTATAAGTCAGCCTTTGGAATCAAGCAGGTGAAATGGGCCATGTTGCCAAGATGTTTCGCAGGAGTTTAAGACACACTCAAAAAGAGCAGACCGCACTTGGCAAACGATGAACAAAAATGAGTCTTCCGGCAAAAAGAATGAAGTATGAAGCTGTTTTGAAACTAAATATTGTAACATTTGCTAACTCATCAAATAACTGTGCTGCTCTGAGGGAATTCGGTGTTAGTGAAAAACTGGTGCAAGAATGGAAAAAGAACATACGAAATGGGAGCAAGAGTAGGCCATTCGGCCCCTCGAGCCTGTTCCGCCATTCAATAGGATCATGGCTGATCTGTTTGTGTTTCAATTCCCACACTCCCATCTACACCCGATAACCTTTCATTCCCTTGCCTAACAAGAATCTATCTACCTCTGACTTAAAAATATTCAATGACTCCGCCTCCACAGCCTTCGGAGGTCGAGATTTCCAAAGTCGCACAACCCTCTGAGGGAAACAAAATCTCCTCATCCCTGTCCTAAAAGGGCAACCCCTAATTTTAAAACAGTGCCCCCTAGTTCTGGACTATCACCCATCAGAGGAAACATTCTTTCCATGTCCACCTTGTCAGGACCATTCAGGATCTTATATACTTCAAGCAAGTTACCACTCACTTTTCTAAACTCCAGTGGAAACAAGCCCAGTCTGGCTAACCTTTCCTCAAAAGACAACCCGCTCATTCCAGGTATAAAGCTAGTAAATCTCCTCTGAATCGCCTCCAACACATTTACATCCTTCCTTAAATAAGGAGACCAAAACTGCACACAGTATTTGAGATGTGGTCTCACCAATGCCCTGTGTAACTGAAGCATAACACCCTTACATTTATGTTCAATTCCTCTTATAATAAAGGAAAGTATTCCATTAGCTTTCTTAATTACTTGCTGTACCTGCATACTAGTTTTTTGTGGCTCATGCACTAGAACACTAGATCCCTCTGCACCTCAGAATTCCGCAGCCATTCTCAGATTAGGTAATACTCTGCTTTTTTATTCTTCCTGCCAAAGTGAACAACTTCACATTTTCCTACATGATATTGCATCTGCCAGATATTTGCCCACTCACTTAACCTATCTATATCTGTCTGCAACCTCCTTATGTCCTCTTCACAACATACCTTCCTACTTATCTTTGTATCATCTGCAAATTTAGATATCCATGCCTTCACTCCCCTCCTCTAAGTCATTGATATAAATTGTAAAAAGTTGAGGCCACAGCACAGACACCTGCAGGACTCCACTTGTCACCATTCTGCCAATCAAAAAAAGACCCATTTATGCATACTCTCTGTTCTCTGCCAGCCAGTCAATCTTCTATTCATGCTAATATGTTACTCCCTACACCATGAGCTTTCATTTTCCACAATAGCCTCTGAAGTGACACCTTATCAAAGGCCCTCTGGAAATCCAAGTACAGCACATCTACAGGCTCCTCTTTATCCACAGCGCATTTTATTCCTTCATAGAACTCCATTAAATTGGTTATTTCCCTTTCACAAAACCATGCTGACTCTTCCCAATTACCTTGAGCTTCTCAAAGTGCCCAACTATAACTTCCTTAATGATCAATTCTAATACGTTCCCCACAACAGATATCAAGCTAACTGGCCTATAGTTTAAAAACAAAAAAACTGCGGACGCTGGAAATTCAAAACAAAAACAGAATTACCTGGAAAAACTCAGCAGGTCTGGCAACATCGGCGGAGAAGAAAAGAGTTGACGTTTCGAGTCCTCATGACCCTTCAACAGAACTTGAGTTCGAATCCAAGAAAGAGTTGAAATATAAGCTGATTTAATGTGTGTGTGTGGGGGGGTGGGGGGGGAGAGAGAGAGAGAGAGAGAGAAGTGGAGGGTGTTGGTGTGGTTGTAGGGACAAAGCTTGTTTGTCCCTACAACCACACCAACCCCTCCACTTCTCTCTCTCTCTCTCTCTCTCTCCCCCACCCCCCCCCCCCCCGCCCACACACACACACACACACACACACACCTTAAACCAGCTTATATTTCAACTCTTTCTTGGACTCGAACTCAAGTTCTGTCGAAGCGTCATGAGGACTCGAAACATCAACTCTTTTCTTCTCCGCCGATGCTGCCAGACCTGCTGAGTTTTTCCAGGTAATTCTGTTTTTGTTTTGGCCTTTGGTTTCCTGTTTTCTGTCTCCCTCCCTTCAGGAGTTATATTTGCTACCTTCCAGTCTGATGGAACCTTTCCAGAATCTAGAATTAACACCAACGCAACTACTACCTCATTAGCCACCTCTTTTAAGACCCTAGGATGAAGTCCATCAAGAAGGAATCCAGCTTAAAAAGATATTCACAACCAAATGCACCATGAGAATGGGGACCAGCCACTGGCCTGATCTTGAGAGACATATATCAGAATGGATCCTCAATGAATCAAAACAATGGATATATTGTTGTCAGAAATGCAATATGTATTTATGTACTTAAGTGGGCCAAATCAAACCCCGGGGAGAATTTACTCCCCATCAGGCGGGCTGAGCGGGAGCAGGCGTGGGCAGGCATGCAGCCAATCATGGGCGGCGATCGGCTGTGTGCCGCTATTTTACGTGGGCGGGCCAATTAAGGCCCATCCAGCGTGACGCACACCTGGAAGCGCTGAGTGTTACTTGTGCGGGTGAGGGGAGGAGAGAGAGTCGGGGCCCACGGTCTCTCTCTCTCTCCCTATCTCTCTGTTGCTAGAGGCAAGGCTCAGCAGAAGCCACAATCGAAGGGAAATAGGACAGCTTCTTCAGCCATCCTGCAGAACCAAGTGTCTCCAACTAACTGTGAATCTGCCAAGGTTAGCTCCATCGGAATTACCCAACTTAACGACCACAACATACTGCCATTTATACCTCACGGACAAGCCAAGGGCTGATTTGTATTTTTTTTAACTTTTATATGGACTCATCTTCTCATTTCTTATGCATGTATATGTATATTGCATTTTTAATATCTTTCTCGGGTTTTAGTAACTTACTTTTTCTCTGACTCAAGATAGCCTGCTTAAATTGGCTCCTTATTAAAAGTAAATACATTTGGGCTGGGAGAAGGTATCCACAGGGAAAGGATTTTTAAATTAATGTTGTTGTGACCAACTGAGTAAAGAAGGGGAGCCAGCTCACTCCTCCTCACCCAGGATCATAACAAAATTGGGGTCCTGTCCCAATTGTAACAAATTGGTGATCTTGTCCAGGGATCTAACAAATTGGGGACCTCATCCGGGGAGTGATGCTTAACCATTTCAATATTCCCAACTATTGATCCGTGGAGCGGAGAGGTTCAGAAACAGTTCTTGTGAAGACAGGGCGTGAGAAGACAAGATTCATGATGGTACTAGCCTGCATGGCTGCTGGAACGAAATTAAAACCTATGGTCATTTTCAAAAGTAAAACGATGACATTCAAGGATCATATTTGTGCTGAAGGTTATGGCCAGGGTACAACGCTCAGCATGCGGGCAGGTGCCCGACACGCTCGAGTGTAAAATGACAGGCAAGATGATGTCAGGCGAGCGTCCCGACGTCATCGCGCAACCTCGCGATATTTCATTGGGCCGGCGCTCACCGGAGTCGGCCGACAATTAAGAATCCTATTAAGGCCATTAAGAAGCTTATTAAAATCAAATTGACGCTGCCCGTCCAACCCTACGGTTGGCGGGCAGGCAAAAAGGCCAAGCAGCCACGGGTGGAATGATGTTTCCTAAAGCAATTAAACATCAAATTTAAAATTTTAATCTTGAATTAAAAACATGTCCCAGCTCACGTGACAGGGGTCACATGAGCGGGGACATGTTTTGTGACAATTTTATTTCCTCTATTCTTTTTAAACAGCGCCTCATCCTCCTGAGGCAGCTCCGTACCTCAGGGAGATTGAAATGCTCTTTCACGCGCATGTGTGAATATCGCGCTAGGCTCGCTCGCCCTCTTCCCAACACCCCCCCCCCACCCACCCACCCACACAGGCAGCACTGAGCGCTGTGGCTCACGTTCCACGCTGGGTGGGCCTTAATTGTCCCACTAGCGTGAAATCACGGTGTGGAGCCACGTGCGCCCACGCCAAGGGCAAAATCCCTGCCCTATAGGTGGACGGTTGTCAGTGAAAAATAAAACCTTCACAAAGAATGAAATCAGCGTGCTGCCCTGCTTGACGTTTTGATGGTTTTGTCACCAAACCGTGGGATGTTAATGCACAGACTATCATCAGATCATTCAGGAAACGCAGAACATCCAATCCAATGGGTGGAGAGGAAGGCGATTTGTTGTGGAGGGATGATTCTGAAGCCAAAAGCACCAAATCTGATCCAGAGATCCACAGCTAAAGTGACTCAGAATGAATTCAATGAACTCTTTGCATCAGATGGCAAAGGCATTAGATTTTGACGATTTAAAAAATGTTTTGATTGCGGTTAAAGATATCTTTGTAAAATTAATTCATTGACTAAAGCACATTGATTTAATTTGAATTACTGGTAGCTTGTTCTTTTCACATTTCATACTGACGACCATCTACACCAACACCAGCGGCTCATGTTTAACCCTGGTCCTGGGGGGATTTTTCGAGGCATCAAATGTTGACTGATATGCAGTGATCTATACTAATAAAATATATCTTAATCTTAAAATATAATGAATAACATTGACACATTGGTTATGAAGTAGAATGAACTAAGCAATCTAGACATCACTGATCTCGGACTGTTTGCTAACTCCAAACTTTGATGTATCAGAACGTTTCTTTGCTGGACAGTTTCACTTATCAAGAACGCTGATTTCAGGTGCCTCCAAGATTTTTTTATGATTGGATAGAATGCACTTTTCTATCTCAGTGATTTATTTTTACATACTGTGCAATCGTTTATTGCCCATTTTCCTCTTTTTGCTGGTGGACTTTCAGGGCAGGACTCCACCCTCTGTTCTGACACTGTCCTTACTGTGATTCAGTTTCATGGGTTGGGCTTCATCAGCCATGTTGGGGAGGCTCCCAGCAAGAACGTTGGCCAGAGCTTTCCACTTCCAGGAAGCAACATTTTTGGTGCTACACCTATTCAGGCACTGGAGTAGGCAGACGAACATCGAATGGAGGCAGAAAGTTTTCTTTTAGTTTAGGAAAGGCTCTTCCTGAGCTGTGGGCCCTCGTCCAAAGTAAAAATGCTTTAAGACAAAAGGAGATCAATATAGCGCTCATTCCTTCCGAAGGGTTGCTAATTAATATTAGGGCCTGCATTTAACTGTTCAGTAAAAAATTAGTGGGGATTGTTTTGGCCCAAGGGTGAAAGCATAACTGCATGCTATGCTACGCTAATAAAAAACACCTGCTTGAAAGTCAAGATTTAGCACGCAATGTTTGAGCTAATTGGTGATTATCATGATGTGAACATGCCTGCTGGCTTGAACCTGAAAGCTACGAGTTTAGCACTCTTGTGCTGATTAGATGCAGTTTTCCTGGAGTTGTATAATGTGGACTCCTCACACCCACTGCCACTGAAGGTGTGGTGTGCTCTGGCTGGCATACAGCAGCAGTACCTGGTTGGCTCAGAGACTGAAGGGACGAGAGTACAGATCTTCAGATGTAACACTGGAGATCGTGGTGGAAGAAGTCCAGAGCAGCAGGCACGTCCTGAACCTGCTGAGTGAAGGATGCCAGCTCACCCTCCTGCCCTTCTCTCCTACAGAGGCTGGTGCTGTTTAGCCTGGCCTCATGTCCTCCTTCCATTCCTCATCCACACCAAGTGGGACCCCAAGGAAGATGCCCATGACTTTGCACTCCCTTTCTCCTGGTGACTCCGATTAGGTGTCCAATTAAGTGAAGTAGCACAGCACTGGCCCTTTTTTGATGAAGTCCTCTGAGGTTCTATTTCTGGAAGTCTTGTCTTGTTGAAGTCTTGACAAAGAGCCCCAGGACATCTCCTGGTGTGTTTCAGAGGTCTCACAGCTCCAGCAGTATATGACCATGAATTCATGAGTATCCTTTTAACTGGTGAGTATCCCATGGAATCAACATCGATGCTCAGTTTACTTCCAAGTAGCTGCTCGCTGTTAGGACAGAACATTAGTTGAAGCACTAGCCATCATGCAGCCTCTTTAATGAATGCTAGTGGGCATATTAATTTGAAATGGGCTGTTGAACAAGCCTCCAGGCAGCTGTTACTAGCACCAGCTTCAGCTACATTACCAAAGGTGCCCTCTTCCACTATATGATGGCTAAATCAGCATTTCAACTGAAGAATGCATCTTGGCTATCTCTTTATGTCTTTGATGTCTAAATTAATCATAGCCCAGTAAATACTTATTGGAAATAATGAGGAGGTTTCTGCATGAAATTAATTTCAGATTTTGATTTCTTGGGGGCAGCTGACATGACCATTATCTTACTTGCCTGCTCCCACGTACATTTCCTGACATGGCTGTACATACTATTTTATATTAAAATAGTTTAAGTTAAGTGTTTAAGCGTTTAATTAAATGATAAAGCAGAGTCCCTTCTCAACAAACTATTATAAGTTTGGTGGCAGGTGATGTGTACCAGACAGCCAAATCCACAAGGGAAACTTGGCCATGCTATCACAATTGTATTGCGATTTGTATTAATTCTGAGGAGAATTTTGCACTGAATTCAGAAGTATTGGCTCCACTAATGTCTATAGAGATTTTAAAAATTAAATTAAAACATTATTAACAAAAGAAAAGATTTCAGGCAAATACATAGGATTACAGTTGCTCAATACTAAAAGAAACCCCAAAATTCCTAATTAACCTGACACCCAATGACACAACCTCTTTAAGGCAACAGTCCAAAATAGATTTTAAATTTAGATAGGCAATCCAGCAAGGTTACCACAGCACCCACTCGACAGTGGAATTTCAAAGGGTTTTTTTTTAACTCAACTTTAGTTACTGGACACAGCAGACTTCTGTAAAAGTGGCTAGAGGTTTTCTCCAATTCTGTCACATGGTGTCCCTTTCAGGGTTTTACCTGGCCACACCAACATAGCCTTCCATTCTTCTTTATATATGTTTCTCTCTCTTTAATCTGTAAATCCCATTGTTCTATAATATAATAATTTTCATAATATTATTGTGATGTATTGTAAAATTCAGTTAATAGTGAGGTTTGGATTGGTGTGTGGGGGGGTGGGGTGATTTAATTGAATTGGAGGCAGACAGTGTGTTTTTCTAAAAACCTCTGAAGTCACAGTAGTCTTATTACTACTGAATTCAAGTCGTGCATCTAGAGATAAAATACAAATTGGAAAACAGTTATGACCGCCTGATCAAGTTCTCTTCGTGGATTTGTTTCACCTGTCACACACCATCTCCCACGTCACAACAAACTGGGGGCTCTTTGCGGGATAAATGTGAAATTCCTTCGTTGGCTTGGAGTTGGTGGAACCTTAAGGTTACGAGTACGAGAGGGACTTTGGACTTAAGAGTTAGTGTGAGGTAGTTTTAAAGCAGTGAGACTGCAAAATGGCTGTATCCATGGCTAAAACCTTTTTGGGAGTAGAAGATATAACTCTGATTGGGTTACAAAGTGTATCCAAGGTTAAGCTAACAGAGGGCAGCATTTTCCCATCGGTGAGTGGGGGGGCGGGGCCATCCCGCCGACATGTAAAATGACGCACGGTGATGTAGGGCAGGCACCCTGATGTCACTGCGCATCATTTTGATTTTCAATTCGGCGGGACTATTAAGGCCATTTTAAAACTAATTAACTCCATTTAATGAGCTGCCCATCCAACCTTAAGGTGGTGGTGGGGGTGGGGGGCAGGCAAAGAGCCCAGGCGGCCTTTGCATTTTTCACGAAACCTCATCCACGGGCGGGTTGAGGTTTCATGAAGTGTTTTAAAATCTAATAAAAAATTTTACTTTCAATCTTTGACATGTCCCAGTTCATGTGACAGTGTCACGTGAGGGGACATGTTTAAAAAGTTTAAAAAACCTTTATTTAAAAGGTAAACACGGAGAAAAATCTCCCTGAGGCATTGAGGTGCATCAAGGAGATCTCTGCACGCTTTCGCGCGCATCTGCTGAAGAGCACAGGGAACCACTAAGGGAATCCACCCCTCCTCCCTCCCCCGCCACACCACCCCCCCCACCCCCACCACCACCACCTACACAGGGAGCGTTTCCGGGTGCACGTCACGATGGGCGGGCCTTAATTGACCCACCCACATAAAATGGCGGCACGGACCCAATCGGGTGCGCAGATCTGGTTTGTGTGCACCCCCACCTGCTACTGCACAACACCCCACCCCCCCTCCCCACCCCCTCAATGGGGGGAATTTTCTGGCCAGAATTGCAGATAAGTTGCAGTTGAGGTTACCTGTAGGGGCAAAGAAAGTAGATATAGTTGAAGTGATAACGTAGCATTTAAAGTTGGAAGGGATACCTGCCACCAGTAAATCACTGCTGGAGGTAGTGAGACTTCAGTTGGAAATGAAGAGGCTTGAATTTGAACAAGCAAAGGAACTGAGAAAACTTGAATTGGAAGCAAACAAAAAGGAGAAAGAATTGGAAATGAAAAAATTGGAACTAGAGGCAGCAGATAAAGAAGGGGAAAAAGAGAGATTATTTCAAAAATGAAATGGAAATGCGAAAACTTGATCTCCAGAGGGAAAAGTTAGCAATGGAAGAGAGAATGAAGGGAAGAGACAGAGAGTACCAGCTTAAAAAGTTGGATTTTAAAAAGGAGACATCAGACGGTGAGGAAAGTTCTGATGATGAGAAAAAATGGGGAGATGTTTAAATTTGTACAAGCTCTCCTGAAGTTTGAGGAAAAAGATGTTGAAGAATTCATTTATTTCATTTGAGAAGATAGCTAAACAGATGAAATGGCCACAAGAAAATTGGGTATTGTTGTTACAATCTAGGTTGGTGGGTAGAGCACATGAGGTTTATGCTTCACTGTCAGAAGAAATGTCAGTGGACTATGATGTGGTTAAAAAAAAGGCTATTTTGAATGCATATGAGTTGGTTCCTGAGACATCCAGGCAGGAATCTAGGAATATGAGAAAACAGCCTGGGCAAACTTATATTGAGTTTGAGAGAGTAAAACAAAGTAATTTTGACTGGTGGATATGGGCATTAAAGTTAGAGGCAACATATGAGGCTCTTAGAGAAATAATTCTTTTGGAAGAATTTAAAGACTCGATTCCTTCAGCAGTGGGAACTCATGTGGAGAAACAGAGGGTTCAAACAACAAGACAAGTAGCAGAGATGGCTGATGAGTATGAGTATGAGATAGTTCATAGATCTAAACCATTTTTTTTTCATCCTTTTAAATCCAAGGATAGAAAGTGGAAATGAAGGGGGGAGTCAGGAAAGAGAAGGAGTAGATGGAAATTCCGAGGAAGTTTTTTTTCTCAGAATAAAAAGGGAGGTGCTGAGTGTAGAAGTAACACTTGAAAACTGTGGTGCTTTCATTGTATTAAAGTCAGGCACATAAAATCAGTGTGTTGGCAATTAGAGGGAAAATTCGTTGGAATTATGGGGATGCAGAAACATTCTGGAAGTGAAAGTACCATGGGTTCTGAGGTTCAGGCATAGGAAAAAAATATGGTTTGTGTACAGGTAAAAGAGGAAGAATCAGTGATAGGTAAAAAAAAGTAGGAATGTGTTCACAATTTACCCAAGCGAGTTCTGAGGAGCAGGTTGCAGAAATGATTAAAGATTTTGTGTGTGAAGGGAAAGTCTTTCCATGTGTATAGAGTGAAATAGCTAAAGATATTAAAATTTTAAGAGACACAGGGGCTAGTCAATCTTTAATGTTGTGGGATAGTGTTATTTGTTGTGCATAGGCAGTATTGCAGGAAAGGGTGATAATAAATGGGGTTCATGGAGATGCTAAACCTCTTCCATTGTGAAAAGTAAATTTAAAGAGTAAGTGGCAAACAGTTGAGGTTATTGCTGGAGTAGTGGAAAAATTGTCCATTGTGGGGATTCAATTTATTTTATGATATAGCTGTGTAACAGATGTTGGTGATACCTATGGTAGTTGAGCAGCCTGTAGAGGTGTTTTCAACAGAAGTGTTGCAGAAAGAGCATCCTGGATTGACTCTAGATTGTGTAATAACAAGATCACAGGTTCACAGGTTGAAACAAGAAGTTAAAAGGCAGGGAAAGGTATTGAAGTCCAATTAACTGACACTGTTTCTGATAAGATTGTTCAGGAAGAAAGAATGGAAAGATAATGCAGCTGAGCTATTTAACTCAAGGCAGTTGGTAGAGTTAGAGAAAAAGTAATGCAAATAAGACAGTTATATCAAACAGCTTACTTGGAAACAGAGGCAGAATGTATTCCAGAGTGTTATTACCTTAAGGGTAATGTTTTAACAAGAAAGTGGTGGCCTTATCATGTTTCAGCAGATGAAAGCTGGAAGGAAGTGCACCAGATTGTTATACCATTTTGATATAGAAATGAGATCCTGAGAATAGCTCATGAAATTCCAATGGGGGGACATTTAAGAATCAGGAAGACACCGGCTTAAATACAAAAACATTTTTATTGGCCTGGATTGCATTGAGATGTAATCAAATCTTGTAGAACGTATCACACATGTCAGGTGATAGGGGAACCTCAAGCCGTGATTAAGCCGGCACCTTTAATTCCAATTCCAGCATTTGAAGAACATTTTACTTGGGTCATTATTGATTGTGTATGACCCCCCTCCCTAAGGTTAAAGGTATTTATTGATAATAATGGATGTGTCCACCAGGTTTCTTGAAGTTATATCTTTCAGGAATATTACAACAAAGAAAATTGTGGAAGAGTTGACTAAATTTTTTACAAGCAATGGTTTACCTAAGGAAATACAATCAGATCAGGGTTCAAATTTCATGTCACAGCTGTTTAAGTAAGTAATGGACAGTTTGGGGATAAAACAGTTTAAGTCAACAGCTTATCATCCTGAGTCACAAGGTGCTTTGGAAAGTTGGCATCAAACTTTAAAAACTATGATGAGGACGTATAGTCAGGAATGTCCACAGGACTGGGATGGGGAAATTCCGTTCTTGTTATTTGCTATTAGGGATGCTCCCAATGCATCGACTGGTTCTAGTCCTTTCGAACAAGTCTACGGTCATAAAGTATAGAGACAACTGAAATTGATTCATGAGAAATTGGTGGGTCAAAATTCAGAAACTATTTTCTTTGATTATGTTTCAAATTTCAGAGAAAAATTGGACAGAGCATGTGAGTTAGGTAGGGAACATTTAACGATATCACAGCAAGTGATGAAAGTGAAGGCAGACAGGAAAGCTACAGCTCGTAGTTTTGTTGCTGGGGAAAGAGTGCTAGTTTTGTTATCAGTACTGGGTGACTCATTAAAGGCAAGGTTTAGTGGGCCTTACAGGATTGAAAACAAACTGAATGAAGTAAATCATTTAATAAATCCTCCAGATAGAAGAAAGAAACAGAAGGTGTGTCATGTAAATATGCTAAAAACGTACTTTGACAGGGAAGAGAACCAAAAGGAGATATTAGTGGTGGTAGATAAGGAGAAAGAGTTAGAAATGAAGGTTTCTGAAATTGATTTTCCTCGAATCAAATTGGATAATGAGGGGGTATTTGAAAATTTAAATGTAATAGTGAGTTACCTTCCAGACAAGTGTCAAAGTGATTTGGAGAAGCTATTGCAGTCACACAAAGCTATTTGTGGAATTAAGTAGGGGAGGATAAATTTAGCTATACAGGTGTGTGTAGAAATTTTACCTTCGATAAGGCAACATCTTTATAAATTAAATCGCAAAGTTGTCACAAGTACAGAAAGAAATTGAATTCATGGCCAGAACCTTTGGGTCGGCGTGTGGGGGTGGGTCCTGCTCGCTGACATGTAAAATGATGCGCGGTGATGTCGGGCGTGCGTTCAGACATCACCGTGCGTCATTCCAATCTTCAGTTCGGCAGGCGAGCAACCGACTCTGGTGCGCACCCGCCAAACTGTCAAAAGCCTATTAAGGCCATTTAAAAACTAATTAAAAGGGTTAACAGAACTGCCCACCCAACCTGAAGGTTGAGGGGGCAGGCGAAGAGGCCACGCGGCCTTCGCATTTATCATGAAACCTCATCCACGAGGGGGGGATGAGATTTCATGAAGGATTTGTAAATCAAATACATTTTTTCATTAATACACTGTCACATGAGGGGACATGTCTAAAAAATATGTTTTCTTTATTTAAATTTTTAGTAATGAAATTAAACTCACATGTGCGAGAGAGCACAGGCACCGACTCAGCCCCCTTCCCCCCGACTGCACAGGGAGCGCTCAGTGCTTCTGGGTGCGCATCACATTGGGTGGGTCTTAATTGGCCCGCCCACGTAAAATGGCGGCATGCAGCCAATCGCAGGTGGCGATCGGCTGCCCACTCGCCCACGCCCACTCCCACTCAGCACCCCCCCCACCCCCGACGGGGAGAAAATACCCACCCCATGCTTCAAAATGATGTCATTGAGTCTAGTTACAGTAACTGTAGTTCCCCTACTGTGATGGTACCGAAACAGGATGGAACACAAAGACTGCGTGTGGGCTATTGAGAGGTGAATGCAGTGACAGAAACAGATTCATATCCTATTCCATGGTTGGAAGATTGCATTGAGAAAGCTGGACAATCAAAATTTATCACAAAGATTGACTTGCTAAGAAGACATTAGCAAGTACCGTTAGCAGGGAGAACAAAGGAAATATTGGCTTTAGTAATGCCAGCTGAACGATATCAGTTTAAAGACATGCCATTTGGTATGAAAAATGTACCTACAACATTTCAAAGGCTGCCAAACAAAGTAATTGCAGGACTAAGCAATTGTGCTGTTTACATTGATGACTTGATAGTTTTCAGTCAAACGTGGGAGGAGCATTTACAACATCTGGAAGAATTGTTTTTTCGATTACTATGGGCAGAATTCCCGATCCACGCCAGAGAAGTGGGCCCCGCCGCCATTTTAGGTGGGCTGGCCAATTAAGGCCCGCCCAGCATGATGTCCGGCGGCAAGCGCTATGCACTCCCTGTGCGGGCGGGGGAGGATTCCCCAAAAGCGAGAGTGCACTCTTTCATGCATGCGCACGAAAGAGTACACATCTTCCTGAGGCTAAGTGCAGCCTCAGGGAGAATGCTTACATTTTGAAAAATATGAAAATTAGAAAAAAAAATTCTCTAACATGTCCCCCTCATGTAACAATGTCACATGAGATGGGACATGTTCATAATTTACATAATAAGTTTATTACACTTTTTAAATCCCCACATGAAACCTCATCCCACCGATGGATGAGGTTTCATGTTTTTTCTATTTGCCGCCGAGGCTCTCGGCCGACCTGCCAACATTAAGGTTGGACGGGCAGGTCCTTTAATTGTACAATTGATCCTGTCAATGGCCTCAATTGGCCATTGACTGGTCGGCGGGCGCACAGCTGATTTTGCTGCGGGCCCGCCTTCCTGAAAATTTAAATCGGGGGTTCCACCCAGCGTCATCCCGCATCAGCGAGTGGGCCCTGCCCCCTGCTCGCTGATGGCAGAATTCTGCCCAAGGAGTCAATTCGGTGATGAACTTGGCTAAAAGTGAATTTGCAAAATCACAAGTTACATATCTATGCCATACCATTGGACATGGTAAGGTGGCTCTGAGAGATGTAAAAGTCAAGGATATTGTGGATTTCCCCGTTCCTACAACAAAACGAGAAGTTTTGAGATTTCTGGGCATGCATGGGTTTTACTGGAAATTTGTACCAAATTTTAGCAAAGTGGTTGCTCCATTGACTGAACTATTAAAAAGGAACAAGATGCTTCAACGGACACAGGAGTGTCAGAAGGTTTCTGACAGTTTGAAAACTACGTTGACTATGACACCAGTTTTGGCAGTTCCCAGTTTTGCCAAGCAATTTAAGTTGGCTGTTGACGCAAGCAACATAGGCACTGGGACCATACGGTTACAAGAAGATGAAACTGGAATTGAGAAACCGATGGGGTATTTTTCACGGAAGTTGGATGTACAACAGAGAAGTCATTCAACAATCAAAAAGGAGACACTGGGTCTGGTGTTAGCATTGCAGAATTTTGAGATTTACATTGCAAACAATTCATCAGAAACAATTGTTTATACAGGCCACAATACTTTGAAGTTTTTGGACAAATTTTGAGAGAGTAGTGCAAGGCTATTCAGATGGAATTTATTACTGTAACCATTTAATCTACAGATTATACATGTGGCTGGATGAGAAAATCTAATTACAGATGCATTTTCAAGAGTTTGAAGCTCACAAGAGAAGATTGAACATTTAAAAACCTGGACACTGGACTGGAATAATTTTTCTTGATACCAAGGATTTGTATATATATATATATTGTTCTGTTAATACAAACATCTGGTAATGTAATAATGTGAGTATATATATAAGTATAGGAGGTAGTGTAAGATGGGTTAAGATGGGTTAAATGAAGCTGTTTCTTTTAAATTATGATGGTTCATTTTCCCGCAAAGGTGGGGGTGTCATGAAATATAATAATTTTCATAATATTATTGTGATCTGTTGTGAAAATTGGTTAATAGTGGGGTTTGGAATGGTTTCTCTGTGTGTATGTGTGTGTGAGGGGTGGGCTGGGATTTAATTGAATTGTTGGTCTGGAGGTTTTGAGTTATCAACAAGAAGCTAGGTTTGAACTGCTAAATGCGTAAACATGGCTGAAGTTTTAGAATGTGAGGTATAAGGAAAATTTGCATTTTTAGATAAATTAGAGTAGTTTGAAAACTCAAAGAGATGGTAAGATGTTACACCTAGCCAGAAGAAGCTAAGCCAAACAGTGTGTTTATTTTTCCCAAAGGTTACTGATAAGATTAGTATTATGAAAGATTTATTTTATGAGAAAAGTAAAGTTGCAAAGACATATCAGAACAATGGGATTTGAATTAAAATGGGAGAAACATGTATAAAGGAGGTGAGGCTATGCGTAAGAGGAGAAGGCATTCTAAGATCTAACATCTGTGCATCAAGTTGTTGGCTATAGCAACCAAAGCTAAGAAAACTAATTTTGAATGCAGCTGTCCAGAGTATTGTATTGCTTTGCCTGGGTCTGTTTAAATCTATTTGTTTTTACTGTTGCCTTAATGGAGGTGTAACTGGGAGACAGATTAATTAGGGGTTTTAGAAGTTATTATAATAGTAATTTGTAGGCTTGTGTATGTGCTTGAAATCTTTTATTTTGTTAACAAATGTTTAATTTAGTTTTCTAAAAACCACTGAAATTGCGGTAGTCCTATTACTTCTGAATTTAAGGTACGCATCTCGAAATAAAATACAAATTGCAAAACAGTTGTGACCACGTGATCAAGTTTCCCTCTTGGATTTGATCTGCCTGGCACATATCATCTGCCACTTCACAACAATGTCTTTGGAAATTTATTTTCCCACACAATATAAAAACCTTTCGTGTTGTCAACATGGTCTGTACTTTTGGGAAAAATAAACATACCGCTTGGCCTTGCTTATCTTGTTAGTTGTAAACATCCTATCATCCCTTTGAAACCTAAACAACCCTTCATTTATCTAAAAATGCAAATTTCCTTCATACCCTACATGCTGCCCTCTTCCACATTTACTCATTAGTATTTTAGATGTCTTTTGCACCTAACTTCTTTTGAAAATTTCAACCTTGTAGTCCATCTGACTCTAATTCAATTAAATTACACAGACAGAACCATATACACTCACATGTATAAGCCTACTTTAGAATAAGCCACAATAATATTGTGAAGAAGATGATAGTTTCATGACATTAGTCATTCTCTATTTAAAGGCTTGGCAAACTTGATAATGTTTACCTATATATGCCAATTGAAATCAGTTCCTTCAGTTTTTCCTTTGTCTCCTGCAGACAGGGGCACTGTCCACAGGCACAAGCCACTCTGCAGGATATTGTCTAAGTTGTCTGTTCATTCTTAATGAGGAGCATCAATGAGGGTCAGCAGATTACTTGACTGTGGGTTGTCAAACCCAGTCCTATTCTTCCCCACAGTCGGTATCAAATAAGTATCCTCAGTGTGAGTATTACGTTTTTTAAAATTTTAGGAGAAAGTTTCATTTTATTACCATTTTCAGCAAAGTCTGAGAAAATACTTTGATAATAGTTTTATAATTTTGCTAGAAATATCAAAGAATAGATCTTCTTGCTCTGTTTATGATCTGGAAAATATATAAGATCAGAAATTCATGGCGCTCAAAGCTGGTTGTTATGAAGTGCCCTTCAGCAAAAATTGCTCTGAATATAATGGGATTAACCAATGAGCACTTCAATTATATGGATCCAGCAGACACCATTGTCACTCCAGACTATGACTGTGACTGCTCGATGTTGCTGTTGCACCTCATCTCCATCTCTCTGCATACCAGCGTCCAGTACTGTAAAGAGTTTTGTCTGAATGGGAACCGTCAGTGTATTGAGTCCTCAGCTCTGCTCCCGTACATAATTTAGTTTTTAAGGGAAAATTGGTGTTTGCTGACTAGTGTCATTATTATTGACCACAGCATATAAAAATGAGTCACTTGATAGAACAGAACTTGAGTATTGCTGAAATAAGAGACATGTCAAAGCTTTTTGTCTTGCTCTCATCAGGATACTTCACAAAAATACCAATAAAGGGGGAAAACAACAATTTATACTGCATGAGAAAAGTGTGCTGATTGGTTGGCATGGAGACGTTGTCATGGAGAATGCACCAGTTGATGGTGACTGACAGTTAACAGACTAACATCAACTGGTGCATTCTCCATGGCAATGCCTTTACCAATCAGAGTCCACTTGCCAACCAATCATCACTCTCTTCTCATACAGTATAAATTGTTGTTTTCCCCCTTTATTGGTATTCTTACAAAGTGCCCTGAAGAGGGTGAGACAAAAAGCTTTGATGTGTCTCTTTTTTCAGCAATAACACATACAGTGTGTGTTGGTTTATATTGGTCATCTGTGCAAAGTACCAGAACATGCACTTTTCTAGAGAGAAGCAAGATACTGCTGATAAGAACATAGACCATAAGAAATAGGATCAGGAGTAACCTACTCAGGTATTTCAGCCTGCTCTACCATTAAATAAGATTGTGGCTGATCTTCTATCTCAGCTGCACCTTTCTGCACCATCCCCACATCCCTTATTATTCAAAAATCTATCAACCTCTGTCTTGAATATACTCAACAACTGAGCACCCACAGCTCTCTGGAGTAGAGATCTCCAAACATTCATCACCCTTTAAGCGAAGAAATTTTTCCTCATCTCAGACCTAAATGGCAAACCCCATATTCTGAGCGTGTGACCCCTAGTTCAAGACTCCCTAATCAGGGGAACATGAATTACTCTTTTAAGTCCCTTAAGAAATGTTCTGAAGGTCATTGACCTAAGGCATTAACTTATTTTCTCATTTTCTTATTTGTGGGCACCGCAGTTGCCACCTCCTCTCCTGCAGGGTTGGTCACATAGCTCGGCCTCCTCCTTCCACCTTCGGGGCACAGGACACCCCTCCTGGCCTCCACTGCATTGAGCAGCATTTCGAGTGGGCAGTCACTGAATCTGGGGCTGGTAGCTCCTTGGGATCACTGGGCCACGTCCTCCTTCCACGGTGGGTTTGCGACAAAGCAGCTGATGCCCTGGCGCCTGTTAAATACTGCACCCAGATAGGATGGTGGGGCATGCGGCAACCAGCCCGCCCCACTGTGCAATACATCAGGAACTCCCCAACTGCATCATTAATGAGCCCAGCGCAGCAAGATTCAGCGCAAATCCTAACCAGGCTCCACAGCAGGAAACTCTCCCAGTTCCCACCCTTGCCAGAGGACTAAAGCCTGGACTGGAAAATCCCAGCCATCGATTTTCATTAATTGTCTCAAGCCAGCCAATGGATTTCTTTTGAATTGCAATTATTCTTATAATATAGGAAATGTTTAATGTTTAATGATGAATATTTAAGCTTATTAAGGTGAGGGACATGTCCAATGGGAATAGGATACTTTTCCATTGCATAGCAAGTGTCAAAAATGAGAAGAGAGCGCTCAACTTTCCAGCAGTGGCACGTCGATGAGCAACAAGAACTCTACATTTTAGATTTTTGATGAAACAGAGGAGTATGTCAAGTTGGGTCATAATACCAGCAATGTATTTATTGCATGATTTCAAACATGGGGTTAACAGAACTTTTAAACAGGGAGTGATATAATGTACTGATTGAGGTAATAAAGTAATTAAAATAGTTAAATTTCCATGAAAGCATAGAAAAATGATAAGTGATTGATTAAACTCTTTCATTATCCTATTATAGTTATTAAAGGCTTCTCTACATGCCAAGGAACTACCACTAACGACAATTGATAAATTTACAAAGGAAAATTTTTACTTGCAAGTCTAGGAACAATCTGATGGAAATCAACCATCACAGTATTAGTTCAAACATGAACAAAAGAGCTGAACTCCTGAGATGAGGTGAGAGTGACTGCCCTTGACTGATTGTGGCATCAAGGAGCCCTAGGAAAACTGGAGTCAATGGGTATCGGGGGAAAACTTTCTGCTGGTTGGAGTCATACCCAGAACAAAGGAAGATGTTTGTGGTTTTTGGAGGTCAGTCATCACAGCTCCAGGCCATCACTGCAGGAGTTCCTCAGGGTAGTGTCCTAGGCCCAACCATCTTTAACTGCTTCATCAATGACTTTCCTTCCTTCATAAGGTCAGAAGTGGGGATGTTCATGGATAATTGCACAATATTCAGCACCATTCACAACTCCTCAGATACTGAAGCAGCCCATGTCCAAATGCAACAAGATCTGGACAATATCCAGGCTTGGGTTGACAAGTGGCAAGTAACATTCGCACCACACAAGTGCCAGGCAATGATCATCTCCAACAAGAGAGAATCCAACCATCGCCCCTTGATGTTCGATGGCATTACCATCACTAAATTCCCCACTATCAACATCCTGGGGGTTACCATTGACCAGAAACTGAACTGGAATAGGGCAACGAGTAACTCACCTCCTGACTCCTCAAAGTCTGTGCACCATCTACAAGGCACAAGTCAGGAGTGTGATGGAATACTCCCCAATCGCCTGGATGAGTGCAGCTCCCACAACACTGAAGAAGCTTGACACCATCCAGGACAAAGCAGCCCTCTTGATTGGCACCACATCCACAAACATTCACTCCCTCCACCACCGATGCACAGTAGCAGCAGTGTGTACCATCTCCAAGATGCACTGAAGGAATTTATCAAGGCTCCTACGACAGCATCTTCCAAACCCATGACGGCTCCCAGCTAGAAGGACAAGGCCAGCAGATAGATGGGAACACCACCACCTGCAAATTCCCCTCCAAGCCACTCACCATTCTGACTTGGAAATATATCTCCTTTCCTTCACTGTCGCTGGGTCAAAATCCTGGAACTCCCTTCCCAACTGCACTGTGGGTGTATGTATATCACATGGACTGCAGTGGTTTAAGAAGGCAGCTCACCACCACCTTTTCAAGGGGAACTAGCGATGGGCAATAAATGCTGACCCAGCTAGTGAAGCCCACATCCCATGAATGAAAAAAAAACTTCTTATATCATTAATTTTGAATCAAATTTAAACATAGGTTGAAGCAAAACAAAGCCACCTAGGGAGAAAGATTTTTGGATAGGTTATGAAAATCAAATATGGAATCAATTAGTGTACCAGACCACAATAAAATGAATCAGAAAACAAAGCAGAGAAGGTTGTTACTTTCGCATTCTTATTAACAATTATTTAATTCACTCACTTGTGCATTTGCACTCACCGAAGCAGCATAATAAAATTATTAACTCTTTGAACAAGCAATTAGTATTGTTCTTAAGTAAAAGTTTTGTTTTTCCCTAACTCAACAATACTTAATGCTCATATTCTAATACAGAAGAGTTACTTTTAGTTATCCAGCATAAAATTCTTGCTGACAATATTTTTCATCAGTCTATAACAACAAAAATAATACCCTAATTCAACAAATGCAGAAAAGAGAATAAGCTGATGACAGGTAGACAGAAATCTAATAACCTTAGGATTCCGCCTTGAATCAATTAAGGCTTGGGGATTCAAGTTTGATGTACAGGGGGAAAAATTGCCACTAAACACTAAAATATGTAACTTTTGGTATCGATTTCTATTGTCAATTGTATTGATTCTATTGCAGGCTTTTGTGTTGACACATTACTCAACACAATGAAACGGACCTCATATATTATCTTTCATATCTCAGCCACGTCATAACAACTGAAGGAACAGAAGTAAATTTCGTTGAAAAATGCCAGCTACATGGCTGAAACCAATTTCTAACAGAGAACTTATAAAAATATTGACTACAGCATTTCACAGAAATGAACAAAAGGTTTATATTGGACACACCTTCAAAAGGCTTTGACTTTTGATGCAGCATATCAAAAACCTGGAACAATCACTTTCCAACATTTTTCTTTTAACATGTCAAAGTCTTTGACTGGGTCTGGAACAAAAAAAAAATCTAAACAATTTGCCAAAGATATGTCTGGCAATGAAGCTTCTTTTCAAATTACACTTTGCTGGTTCATTTGATGCTTCATCCGTTTTTCACCATCTCTGTGGATCCAGGGGATTAGTTTCTCTGTCCCACTCTGTTTCTTCTTCATTTTGGTTAATTCATTAGCAAGCCCTATCAACCTTTTGCTGAAGATTCCATGGTGCATTCTTTAATAAGACAAATCTTCATTCAGTTTATCGTTGAATCCTCAAACCTGAATATTCTTCCTGCCCTTTGATGGCACAATTCAAATCTTGCTTCTTTTTCAATTGAAGACAATGGCCAGGATTTTATGGCCCTGCCCGCCCGATGGGATATTACAATCCTGCCAAACTGAATGGAGATTTAAATGGCTCACCGCACTTGCTGAGGGGAGAAACTCTGCAGCAAGGCCTTAAAATCCTGGCTAATGCCTTTTGAATAGAATTTTCAAAGGCTTCTCCAAATTTCACCATGGCTTTGATGGAAATCCTTGAGAAATGGTATAAGCAACCATTTATGCTATTTCTCTGAGGTTTCTGTTGATCTTCCACTGAATTATGGCAGAAGATCAGAATACCCCTTTGGGAATTCCAAGCATTTATGTTTACCATCACTTAAGGCCTCTAATCAGAGGTGACTCCACTCTTACTTCTTCAACTGTTAACATCCTTGGTGTCAATCTCAAAATCTTCCATCATTTTTTTTTGAGCAAGTGACATTCCAACTAAACTGTAGTTTGGCATGTTTTTATAATGATATAAAGGCACCAATCACTCTTAAGGAACTGGGGGAACATGTTGTGGGTTCACTTATTGAGACCAGGCACATAAGAACAGCTGTACAAAGGTAGAAAGCTTGAAAATATCAGCAGCAGAGCTGTGTGTGCTGTGATCTGCTCACAGACCAAAGTGAAACTGAGGCTGGGATTTTCCAGCCCTGTCATGGTGGGACCCTCCGCAGGAAATTTGGTGGTCCAGCCAAAATTCCACTGACTATCAGCGGGACTGGACAATCCTGGTAGCGAGCAGGGCTGGAAATTGGATCACATGATGGCATGCTTCTATCCCTTGAAGGCACATTACATAAGTAAGCCCCAGAAGCGAGGCTATGCTTCCAAGCACCATTTGATGAAGTTCTTCATGAAATGTTACTAATGAGATCTGAAAGGAGTCAAGAGTTCAAGTTAAAACCTGAATGTCAATGAAGAGCTAACTGTAGAGAAGAAAGCATCCACTACTTGTTGGGGCAGTGATGGGTGGGTGAGGAGAGAAAGTATTGAGTGCCTCAGGCTTCTATTCTGGGATCCTTCCCATTTCTAACCTACATTACCTCTTAGATTCCAGATGAGTACAAGGTACCACATTTCCTAGGGAAAACAGATCATAACCATATTGAATATTGTGTTCATTTTGGTCACCAAACTACAAGGGGAATTTCAAACCATGGAGGGGTTGCAGAGAAGACTCACAACACTCATCTCGAATGTCAGTGCATTGCGTTATGAAGAAAGACTGCAGAAGCTGGGGAGGTCTTGCCTTGAACTGATGAAGAGAAGATCTTATAGGATTACACAACATATAAATAGGCATAGATAAGGCTAATGTAGATGATCAGACTCTTGGATTGGACATTGGTTTAAAGTGGAGAAAGGAAAATGTAGCAGAGACATCACAAAGGACACCTTCACTCAAAGAGTGATCATTAATTGGAAGGACTTTCTGGATAAGGTTGTTTTGGTGAAAATATAAGAAGCACTCAAGAGATAATTAGATAATGTGATTAAGGGAATGAAAGTTTTTCATTCCGGATGCATTAAGCTGGAACCAGTGACCTTCCAGTGTCTCGCTGCCCTCTATCTCCGTAATCACCAGGGTCTCGCTGCCCCCTATCTCCGTAATCACCAGGGTTTCGCTGCCCCCTATCTCCGTAATCACCTCCAGCCCAATTGCCCTTGCCCTCTGAGATATCTTGTTAACTAGAACTCCCACATCTCCTCCATTTCTAACACCACCTCCCAGAAGTTTGGTTTTGTCTTTTATGCCAAAGACTTATTTTCCCTTCAACATCTCTTAGATTTCTCTATACAGCCCAAGGGTTATTAATAATAAAAAAAATCTCCTATATCTATAAGATTCTTCCAGTACTTCTGCTGAATGTTTACTTTGAGATTATTATGTTGTTCACCCCAAGTCTAAATGTGTTGTTTTCTAGGTTGCTCTTCCCTTGCGTTCTCATTATTAGGGTTCTCTACAGGCTATCACAAGAAAGTTGACAGTTTCCTGTGAATGAAGGATACTTCCTGTTACAAAGAGTTATCTGGGATTAGAAGGATCTAAGTATAATTGTGGTCTTCAGATCTTTACTTGCTTGCTTGATTTAAGGAGAAATTTCTCAGGTTTCTGCTAAATTGTGTTTGGGATTTCCGTCCCCATAGCTTCTGATTTTTGAATTTTTTAGAAGATTATGGAAAGGTGTGAAAGGGGTTGGGGGCTGGATGATGAGTGGTCAATAGTATATGTAATATTTGGATGTGGCAGACTTGAGGTACCAGATAGTCTGTTCCTATTCCTCTTTTCATATGTTTTATACATGTACCATCTCTTGCTCTTCCTAGGTGTCAGTCTTGGTTCAATGGTAGCATTCTTGCCTTGACAGAATGTTAAGTGTTCAATCCCCATTCCAGGGCTTGAGTAGATAATGTCAGCTGAGTACTGAGGGAGTGCTGCACTGTTGGAGATATTGGTTCCTACCTCCCTGTGTTGTAGTAATGCTTGGAAGTGCAATTCGTTAAAAGTAGCAGTAATGCTGCTACTCTTAACGAATTGGAATTCCAACCAATGCTGAGCTTTCATCTTCTTACAGTTGGCAAGGCTTTGAAGTCCCAAACTTCCCTGTGCCCTTGGTAAAATTTAAAAAGCTCCTTAAAATTTCAGTCAGTTGGCTTGTTAGCAAGCTCAAGTTTCTGCCCACAGCCACGACATATGTCCGCGATGCCACAGCCCAACGGCCTTGGGAAACCTCAACAGCAGTGGGAACATGTCATGCTTCTGCCCTGACGCGCTCCCCCACAATTTTACTGGCCCACCTGCACCCAGCCTGTCATCCCTAGGCTAGTAAATTTCCACCCTTTTGCTCAGTGCAAAACTGAGCTGTAATATGCAGGAAGGTCCCAGGATGGATCCCTACTTTATATTGAGTTAGCTGATTTCGGTTTGAGCAGCGTTAGGAGTGTTCTAAATGGTGCCATTGGCTTTAGACTACAGAGGAGGAATATCATCCCAAAGTCCTATTCATTATTTCCATCAAGTGATTGCTGCTGGAAGAATGTGCCAATGTAGATCTCCGGTGTTGAACTGAAATAGCTGGGTTAAATTTCTCCAGCAGGAAAATAATCTACTGTCACTTACAGTTTGGGCTCATGCATAGCTAATGGCCACTGATGATGGAGATTGCCTGATGCCAATGGAGAAAATGTAATCAATCATAAGATTAAAAAAAACAGAACTGTGTTCCCACTGACAGACATTTACATTACTTGGCGAGATCTGTGGTAATGCTTCTGACATTCTGCTGGGCTACCATTGGCTGTTGGCTGTAACTTTGCATGGAAACCACTGGTAGCCCTGTGATAAATCCAGGGATAAGTATCAGCTTGGCGCGATTGGGAATATTCTATCTTGCGAGTCAGGAAGTTGGAGATTCATGCTCCATTTAGACTGGAGCACATCATTTAGGGTGACACGTCCATGCAGTACTGAGGGCATACTGCATCGTTGAAGATTATGTTTGTCAGGTGAGATGTTAAATTAAGGCCTGTTCAGGCGGACATAAAAGATCACAAGGCACTATTTGAAGAGTTGGGAGTTCTGTCAGTGTCCTGGCCAACAGTCCTCCCTTAGCAAGTTCACCAAAACAGGTTGATTCGTCATTGATCTAATGTTTGAAGGACTTTGCCTGTGCACACATTGGCTGGTAGGTCTGCCCAGATAGCAATAGAGCCTGCATTCAAAAAGTGATCAATTGCTTGTGAAGCGGTTTGGGATATCCTGATGTGAAAAGTGCTGTTTAAATGCAAGTTCTCCTGGCTTTTGGAAACTTTTGAGTGGCGGGCAACTGTAGGATCATTAATTGAAAGGAAAATCAGGCAGATAAATAATCTATCCACAATCCCACTTTCGTACCTGAGAGGGAACTTGAAAATCTATCTCCAATGTCTTGTAACAAAAAACTCGCGCTTACACTTACGATTACAATGCGTTGACCGTAGGTTTGAAGCTCCACGATGGAGCGGAACTTCCACCTCTTGATTTTGTACAAGGGGTGGGATTTTTCATTCTGGAGACTAAGTGCAGTGGCGGATGGGAAAGTCGGCGCGATTCCCACTGGGTGGCAGGTCGGATGAACCAGCACGATCTTCACCTTTTCAGCTCATTAATTATGCGACAGAAGGAGCTCGGCGAGTCTCGTGGTGGGGCAGGCAGGCATTCACCCACCCCACTGTTACCTCATCGGGTCGAAGGTCCTGGTACTATCTTTAAACGGCACCCGCACAGACATTCACAGGCCGCAGCCCAGGTGTACATTCGGACAAGTAAACCATGGCGCCGAAGAGGTCAAAATCATCACCACCACAGTTCAGTGAAGCCTCCCCTGGGGACTCTCCTCCAGGCCACCCAGGAAACGTGGGAGGCCTTCTTTCCTCAGGATGGGAGCAGGGGGTCCTCCCACCCCGGCCTGGCAGAAGGTCACTGGAGACGTCAGTGTCCATGGAAAGGGAAAGAGGACTACCCTACAGTGCTGAAAGAGGGTGAATGATCTGCTCCATTCCCCCAGGGTAAGTGAAACTTCTACTTACTCCAAACTCTCACTCTCGTAAGGGCATCTGGTAGTCTAAGGTTACAGCCCACAGGCATGCCACACACTATTAGCAGATGGGACATCGACACTGAATGCCTGCCAGCCACTTTAAGCCCACAATCTCATGTGGTGAGCATTGGAGAGCCCCACCTGACCTACCCAAACATCAGAAAAAACATATTTAAAAGGCCAATAGTTTGCTCTATTAAGGATCTTGTGGCTGAATGTGCAGCATTGTATCTCTTCTCAGGTGCATTCTGTGGCTGACGAATGGGCATCATCAGCCATGTCTTCCGGGCTTGAATGCCATGACCAGTGCACTGGGAACATGGGGGCTTGTAGGGTCCATGATGCTTCTGTGCTGCTATGGCCCTTGTACTTTGGACCCTACATCCGTTCTCACCTGCCGCTGTAAGTGTCAGATGCCAATTAAGGCCAAATACGCAGCTGCAGCTAGACTTAATGGATACTCACCTGAACGCACACCATTGGTAAAGGAACGAGGCTCATTCATTGTGCATTAGATCCTCGGGTCCAGCACTCAGCTGAGCAATGCTCTCCATGGCTTGAGCAGGAAATTTATAGGGTGTCCCTTCAATAGAGTCAAAACTGTTTTGCTGAACTCCTCCCACATGCCCAGAGACCCCAACCTGATTGATTTTTTCCAACTTGTTTTTCAAGTTTTTCAAACTATATCATTCTTCGGTGAAAACGAAAATTGTACTTTTGAATTCTGTGAGTGAGACCAGCTTCCAACCTTCCCCTATCACCCACCAAGTTCCCCAATCCTCCTCCATACTCACCCCCACATAATTTCCATTCTTCTTGTCGCTATCCAGCTTCCCTCTGATACCCTTCAACCCATTATTCTCCATGTGGATATCCCTGTCCTCTGCCCAAACCCTCCAATATTGATGTCTTCATGTCATTTTTCAACCTGACCCCCTCCCTTTCTCGAGGCCACATGCACCCTTACCTTTCAGGACTCCCCCCACCAACCACCCCCCCCCCCCCCCCCCCCCCCCCCACCACAATGAGACCATCCAATACCCACCATGACTCTTCAGTTAACCAACGTACAGGATCCAGATGCCTTCCCTAAACGTAACTGTGCCCTCGGCCTCACAATACCATGACTCAAGCCTCCAGGACCAAATGTCTTAGGTGAATAACCACATCCTGCACAATATTCTGTCCACGACTGTCACTGCCCAGAGAGACCTTCCCTACCCAAGACTGGGAACAAGACACGCATGCCATGTTGAGCCCTCTGACATGGCTTGTAGAGCCCCAGGACAGTCTCTTCAATATGCCCCTGACAGTGTGGCCTCAGACCCTGGAAGTCACTTCACTATGCCCCAACAGCGTGGCCTCAGCCCCAGGACAGTCTCTGACTCTTCTGTGGACAGTCTTATAACTCTTGCCACCATACAATCTTTCACTTTTCCACTCTGTTCCATGACCACCCCATAGCCCTGCCTCCATCTCCCCCCACTCCCCACTCGTGTTCCACCCCCGAGTCCTGCCTCTGTCTCCCCCCTCCCATCTTCCATTGCCCCCCTGTCCTGCCTCCATCCCCCTCCTCTCGTCTCGTGTTCCCTCCTCTAGTCCAGGCCTCCATTTCCCCCCTCCCTTCTTGTGCTTCCTCTCATCCCCAGCCCTGCCTCTGTCTCACCCCACCCTGCTCTACTTCGTCCTGTGCCCATCCTTGATGCAGCTTGTGCTTTATGCACCCAATATTTTGCAGTTATGGTCATAAACAAAGGTGAAAGCAGCGTCAATGGACCTCCAAGTCGTGGATGAACCGTAAAACAGGTCATTCCAATAATCTTCTGGTGGGACACTTAATTTGGATATTAAATGTAATTCCGGCAACTGTGCCTTTAATGAGCGTTCAAGAGATGCAAATGAATGCAAATATGGTTCCCAACGTAGATCAGTGAGAAACTCAACCCGCCTTTAACCCGCCATCAAAGTTGGGAGAACAAAACTCCAAACTAATTTTCTGCTGGTGGGAAAGTGACTTTTTCCATTATGCCAAATTTAGTTTCCCCACTTATTATGATTCCCGCCATTTGCGGGAGCAGGAAATTCCGCCCAATAGGTATGCCAAAAGGTCAGAGATTTGCATCAGTTTCGTATGCATATCACTTATTATTTCTTGCAAAAAATAATAATATATTTAAATACATTATATTACAGAGGCTAGGAATCGTGTGACAAGTAACTCACCTCCTGACTCCCCAAAGCCTGTCCACCATCTACAAGGCACAAGTCAGGAGTGTGATGGAATACTCCCGACTTACCTGGATGACTGCAGCTCCTACAACACTGAAGAAGCTGGACACCATCCAGAACAAAGCAGTCTGCTTGATTGGCACCACATCCACAAACATTCACCCCCTCTATCACTGACGCACAGTAGCAGCAGTGTGTACCATCTACAAGATGCACTGCAGAAACTCACCAAGGCTCCTTAGACAGCACCTTCCAAACCCACGACCACTACCATCTAGAAGGACAAGGGCAGCAGAGAGATGGGAACATCACCACCTGGAAGTTCCCCTCCAAGTCACTCACCATCCTGATTTGGAAATATATCGCCATTCCTTCACTGTTGCTGGGTCAAAATCCTGGAACTCCCTCCCTAACAGCACTGTGAGTGTACCTATCCTACATGGGCTGCAGCGACTCAAGAAGGCAGCTCACCACCACCTTCTCAAGGGCAACTAGGGATAGGCAATAAATGCTGGCCCAGCCAGCGAAGCCCACATCCCGTGAATGAAATTTTTAAAAATGAAGCCTGGGAGTTAAAATCACCTCACATCAGCGAGCCAGGGTAAAACTGATGTTCACACTACCTGCCCCCAGGCATGTCCTATCACCCCCAGATAAGGTCAGGCCTATAGATTTAATAAAAGATTAGTGCAGGGCAGAAATAAATTTAATACCCAACAACTGGTATACGTTGCTTAAAAGAGATTGTCTAATCTTAAGTCATATTGTGAAGCTATTTATTCACAGTTATGATCATGAATGTTTATGCTTTTTATTATGAAAAAAAGTACAATAGCTGTATTTGTCTTATTTGTATTTAAGGTAAATGGGACAGCTTCGTTCACAGAATAATTTTGGTAAGTCTTCAACAAAATCCATATATTGGCAGCTGCAGGAGCAGCTGTTCTATATTAGCAACACGCCATGCAACCATACACCTGTCTATAAAACTTAATGGCTCCTGGTTTCAATTAATTAAAACACTGCAGTCCAAAATATATTGTCGATCATGCAGTAATGAGTGTCCCCTCATTTTACCTCTGGTGAACCTTTATATGCAGGCAGCGTATCCAACTTTGACGGGGCATAATTTTCAAAGACAACTTTAAACATGTTACTGAGCTACAAATGTTTTATCTGGTGTTCATTAATGAAAAAAAAATCACACAGAGGTAAAACGAAAGACATCAATAAAATAATGCAAGATCTTACACAAGGGAAATACTTTTCTGAGGTAATGGGTGAGAGTTTAAGGGGCCTAAATTCAACATTGTTGCATCCATTTTACAGGCAACCTACCCGTTATTCAAATGAGGCCCCCTGCACCGATTTCAGAACCAGACTCATAAATCCATCAGTACTAATCAGGGTTTGCACATTGTAAGCTCTAACTAATGTATTGGGTCTTGAAATGATGCCTAACCAATCAACCCGAAAGAGAGCATAGAAGCTCATTCAAGAAAAAACCCCTCCTGGCTGCACAAAACAACTGCAGGCCTCTGCTGTAAGACTGCCCTATTCATCTATAACAAAATGTGCTGTGAACATAGCACAAGTCTTGCCACAAGAAATTCTCTCTCTCTCTCTCTTCACGTAGTGTCTTCATTGACTGAAGGTTGCTAATTATGACTGTCCACACACCTCCAGCCATGATATCACAGTGGGGCAAGGAGAAGACAACAGGCCTCATGAACTGCCTCAGCCTGAGCCTGTGCCATCGGTGTTATTATGCGCCATACTCTAGACAGCTGAGCTAACTGCACCCCATCCCCAACCCCAAGCATTTGCAATCATTTTAAACTAAAAACACTTTTGTACATCCTACCCTTTGCTGAAATCTTTAATTTATCGATATCCAATTAAAACCTTACAAAGGGCATGCACGGCCTCTCCACTTGCCACAATTTTTGGCCATGCTTTGTTTTAAACATTTACTATTGTAGAGTTGCAGTATTAACATTTTTTCTTCAACTTTGCAACAGTAAGTATTATGTTTTGGTTGCAGGTTCTGACCTCTGTGGAGGGAAATTCTAAGCACTCTCCCAACTCCATCGCCACACCACACAAAGTGAAACCCATGACCACAGTCAACACCACAGGCAATTTACTGGTTAATAATAATCGTGCACATTTTGAATTTATTAAAAAGCAACGGCCAAGGTTCCCTCAGCACTTAAGCGAATTTGGTTATGTATTTTGTCCCTATGGCTGGTTAGAATTTTCATTTCATGTAAACATATTACATATGGTAAACAAATGTTCCTTCACAAGCAGAATTCTGTGCCACACAATCCCTTTAGGATGAAGTGATTATGCAACAGCAAACGTAAAATCATAAATTCCAGGAAATCAACGGTCCAAAGTTAGAATGCTTCACACACACTGGCAGGAAGGTTATGTCAACAGTTAGCCTTTTATGGGAATCTGACAGTCCAATAAAATATAGCAATGTCTTTGTTAATAATCAGAGGCACACAAAGATTAAATCAAATTCCGTTTATGAGGCAGTGTTTAATTTTCATAGTCATTTTAATACAAGGAGAACCTGAATTAATTTTTAATAGTAGCCTTCTTTTGTATGAAATGGGGGCCAACTGCCACCAGGAGAAGAGATTTGAAATAGCCAAGAATTTCAAAAGATGAAATATTTAGTGCTTTTTGATCAGCAATTTTAAACACTTGCCAAATGTTTGCTTATCACATGACTAGCCAGGAATGTCCCTGCGGTAGGTAAATCAGACAAATAACCGGTTTATTAGAATAGAGTTAATAGACTATTTGTTCTTAGTTCTAGTAATTTATACGGCAAATGGAATTAGCTGGGATTACGGTTGATTAATAGTAAAGTACATTAAATTATATAGCATTTAAAATTCTAGTCAAAATGTATTATTTCAAAAGGCATATACTGCTGATTATTGGAAACTTATCTCATTTGATGTTGGTGCTTTTTCCTATGTATTTCTCTCTTAATACATGCTGTTAAAAAGACTATAATTTTCCTTAAACATGTAGTCCATATATTGGACTGAAGAGGGGTTACATTTAAT
Source organism: Carcharodon carcharias (assembly GCF_017639515.1). NCBI lineage: Eukaryota > Metazoa > Chordata > Chondrichthyes > Lamniformes > Lamnidae > Carcharodon > Carcharodon carcharias. The sequence goes on along the minus strand of NC_054480.1, from coordinate 139,032,512 downwards.
ATGAAACTCAAAACAAATCCAGTTGGGTGCTTTTAATATGACTGAAACTCATTATGGATGACAAATGGAACATGTGCTTAACTGTATCTTATAAGGATGTGATTATTTGTAGGAGATTCAGGGGCACAATGGGGGTCTTTCAGTTGTGGGATTAGGATTCAAATGATCGCTTCCTCAGCTGATGGTTATAGGAGTTTGAAGTGAGGCAGTTTGGGGCCATCTCAATCTACTAGCTCCTTGTGATTGAAAATTCACATAGTAAAACTGTTTATAATTTGACATTATGTTGGCAGTCATTTAAAGTGTCCATAAGGATATTTATTGGCTTTACCATGATAAACTCAGGCTGCTCTTTTGAAGTTGAAGCAAAACAAAGTAGAAAAGTGGATAATGTATTACGATGCAGCAGGGTCATTTTTGAATCTCTGAAATGTTATAATAGAAAACACATTTTATTAAACAGGGATAAGACATCTTTACTAACAGGATCATTTTTAAATCTTTCACAAATAATCAGTGTCATCGTCTAAACATCCCTTTTGAGGCACCAGATCAGAATTGAAAGAAAGAGACCAATTAATGAACAGTGCAGCAGGAATGACTTGAAGGCACCATTGTCTCAAAAAGGTAGCCATCTCCAAGATAAATCACTTGATTCCATGATTTCCAGTGGCAAATTATATTAATTGTAGGCTGCTAAACCAAGTGTCAAGATATAATAGATTTGTGTGCTGTCAATTTAATTTCCCACTGGACAATAATAAGCCATTGCTTCACTAATGTCCTTTCATGAAGGAAATGGACTACCCTTATCAGGTCTGGTCTATGTGTGTCTCCAGTCCGACACCAATATGGTTCATTCTTAATCGCCCTCTGAAGTGTTCTAACATGCCAATTGGTTGTATCAAAATAAAGCATTTTAAAAATTCATTAATTGGATGTGGGTGTCGCTGGCTAGGCCAGCATTTATTGCCCATCCCTAATTGCCCTTGACAAGGTGGTGGTGAGCTGCCTTCTTGAACTGCTGCAATCCATGTTGATTAAGTACACACACATTGCTGTTAGGGATGGAGTTCCAGGAATTTGACCCAGTGACAGTGAAGGAACGGTGATATATTTCCAAGTCAGGATGGTATGTAGCTTGGAAGGGAACTTCCAGGTGGCAGTGTTCCCATGAATCTGCTGCCCTAGTCCTTCTAGATAGTAGTGGTCATGGGTTTGGAAGGTGCTGTCTAAGGAGCCTTGGTGAGTTTCTGCAATGCATCTTGCAAATGGTACACACTGCTGCCACTGTGTGTCGGTGATGGAGGGAGTGGATGTTGAGGATGGGATGCCAGTCAGGAGGGCTGCTTTGTCCTGGACAGTGTCAAACCTCTTGAGTGTTGTTGGAGCTACACTCATCCAAGCAATTGGGGAGTATTCCATCACATTCCTGACTTGTGCCTTGTAGATGGTGGACAGGATTTGGGGAGTCAGGAGATGAGTTACTCACCACAGGATTCCTAGTCTCTGACCTGCTCTTGTAGCCTCAGTTTTTATATGACTAGTGCAGTTCAGTTTCTGGTCAATGACAACCCCCAGGATGTTGATAGAGGGGAATTCAGCGATGGAAATGCCATTGATTATTAAGGGGCGATATTTAGATTCTCTGTTGTTGGAGATGGTCATTGCCTGTCACTTGTGTGATTCGAATGTCATTTGCCACTTATCAGCCCAAGCCTCGACATTTTATAGGTCTTCATGCATTTGGACATGGGCTGCTTCAGTACAGAGGATGCATGAATGGTGCTGAACATTTTGCAATCATTAGCAAACATCCCCACTTCTGACCTTATGATGGAAGGAGGGTCATTGATGAAGCAGCTGAAGATGGTGGGGCCTAGAACACTACCCTGAGGAACTCCTGCAGTGATGTCCTGGAACTGAGATGATTGACCTCCAACAACCACAACCATTGTGGCAGGTATGACTCCAACCAGCAGAGAGTTTTCCCCCTGTTCCCATTGATTCTAGTTTTGCTAGAGCTCCTTGATGCCGCACTCGGTCAATTGCTGCCTTGATGTCAAGGACAGTCACTCTCACCTCAGCTCGGGAGTTCAGCTCTTCTGTCCATGTTTGAACTAAGGCTGTTAGGAGGTCAGGAGCTGAGTGGCTCTGGGGGAACCCAAACTGTGCATCAGTGAGCAGGTTATTGAATAAGTATCACTTGATGACCCCTTCCATCACTTTAGTGATGATCAAGAGTAGACAGATGGGGGATAATTGGCCAGGTTGGATTTGTTCTGCTTTTTATGGATAGGACATATCTTGGCAATTTTCCACATAGCCAGGTAGATGCCAGTGCTCTGGTTGTACTGGAACAACTTGGCTAGGGGCGCGGCAGGTTCTGAAGCACAAGTCTTCAATACTATTGCCGGAATATTGTCAGGGCCCATAGCCTTTGCACTATCCAGTGCCTTCAGTCATTTCTTGATATCACATGGAGTGAATCAAATTGGCTGAAGACTGGCATCTGTGATGCTGGGAACCTCCGGTGAAGGCCAAGATGGATCATCCACTCAGCACTTCTGGCTGAAGATTGTTGCGAATGCTTCAGCCTGATCTTTTGCACTGATGTGCTGGGCTCACTATCACTGAGGATAGGGATATTTCTGGTGCCTCCTCCTCCTATTAGTTGTTTAGTTTTCCACCACCATTCATGACTGGATGTGGCAGGATTACAGAGCTCAAATTCTTTGATTGTGGGGAAGCTTAGCTTTGTGTATCACATGCTGCTTCTACAGTTTGGCATGTAAGTTGTCCTGTGTTCTAGATTCACCGGGTTGACATCTCATTTTAAGTATGCCTGGCATGCCCTCCTGCACTCAAGCTTAGTGGCACTGATAGAGTGGGAGATATGCCAGGCCATGAGGTACAGATTGTGGCTGAATGCAATTCTGCTGCTGTTGACGGTCCACAGCACTTCATGGATGCCCAATTTTGAACTGGTAGATCTGTTCGAAATCTAACTCATTTAGCACAGTGGTAGTGCCACACAATATGAAGGAGGGTATCCTCAATGTGAAGATGGGATTTTCCCCTCTGTGTGGTGGTCATCCCTACCAGTACTGTCACGGGCATATGCATTTGAGACAGGCAAGTTGGTGATGATGAGGTCAAGTAGGTTTTTCCCTCTTATTGGCTCCCTTCCTACTCGCCGCAGACCCAGTCTAACAGCTATGTCCTTTAGGACTCAGGCAGCTTGTTTAGTCGTGGTGCTACTGAGCCACTCTTGGTGAGGGACGTTGAAGTCCCCCACGCAGAATACATTCTTGCCCTTGCCACCGTCAGTGCTTCTTCCAAGTGGTGCTCAACATGGTGGAGTACTGATTCATCAGCTGAGGTTGGGGTGGGGTGCTGGGGTGGCAGGGGTGGGGGGAGGTGGTGGGGTGGTGGTGTCGGTAGGTTGTATTCAGGAGTTTTCCTTATCCATATTTGATCTGCTGCCATGAGACTTCATGGGGTCCAGAGTCAATGTTGAGAACAAGGTAACTCCCTCCTGACTGTATACCACTGTGCTGCCACTTCCGATGGGTCTGTCCTCTTGGTAGGACAGGCTCAGGGATGGTGATGGTAGTGTCTGGGACATTGTCTGTAAGGTGTGTTTCCGTGAGTATGACTATGTTAAGTTGTTGCTTGACTCATCTGTGAGACAGCTCTCCCAATTTTGGCACAAACCCCTAGATCTTAGTAAGGAGGACTGGGCAGGGTTGACAGGGCCGGGTTTGCAGTTGTCATTTCTGGTGCCCAGGAGGATGCCGGGGGCCCATCCAGTTTCCTTCCTTTTTGACTTTTCTGTAGTGGTTTGATACATCTGAGTGGCTTTCTAGGCCATTTCAGAGGGCTTCTAAGAGTCAAGAACAGGTCTGGAAGCATATGTAGGCCAGACCAAGTATGGATGGAAGATTTCCTCCCCTAAAGGGTTTTATTGAACCAGACGAGTTTTTACAACAATCGGTAATGGTTTCATGATCACCATTACGGAGAATAACTTTTAATTTCAAATTTAGGAACGTAGGAGCAGAAGTAGGCCACTCAGCACATTAAGCCTGCTGCTCCACCATTCAGTATGATCGTGGCTGATCATCCATTTCAATGCCTTTTCCCCACACTATCCCCATATCCCTTTATGTCATTGGTATTTAGAAATCTATCAATCCCTGCTTTAAACATACTCAATAGCTAAGCTTCCACAGTCCTCTGGGGTAGAGAATTCCAAAGATTCACAACCACCTGAGTAAAAAACATTTGCCTCATCTCGGTCCTAAGTGGCTTCCCCCTTATTTTGAAATTGTGTTCCTTGGTCCTAGATTCCCTAACCAGGGGAAACATCTTACCTGCTTCCACCATGTCTCTTCCTTTTTTGTTGGTTTCAATGAGATTACCTCTCATTCTACAAAATTCGAGAGAATACAGGCCCAGGTTCCCCAAACTCTCTTCATAGGAAAGTCCTGCCATCCCGGGAACAATCTGGTGAACCTGTGTTGCACTCGCTCTATGGGAATAATATCCTTCCTCAGGCAAGGGGACCAAAACTGCACACAGCACTCCAGGTGCGGTCTAACCAAGGTTCTATACAATTGAAGCTAGACTTCACTACTCCTGTACTCAAATCCTCTTGTGACAAAGACTAAAATTCCATTAGCTTTCCTAATTGCTTGCTGTATCTGCATGTTAGCTTTCAATGACTTAGTGATGAGGACACTCAGTTCCCTTTGTACATCTACATTTTCTGAACTCTTACTATTTAAGAAATACTGTGCACATCAGTTCCTCCTACCAAAGTAGATAACCTCACATTTTTCCACATTGTATTCTGTCTGCCATGTTCTTGCCCACTCACTAAGTCTGTTCAAATCCCCTTGAAGCCGTTTAGCACCTTCCTCACAACACACGTTCCCAACTAGCTTTGTGTCATCTGCAAACTTCGAAATATTATATTTGGTCCCCACATCCAAATCATTGATGTATATTGTGAACAGCTGGAGCACAAGTACTGATTCTCGTGGTACCCCACTAGTTACAGCCTGCCAATGTGAGATTGACCCATTTATTCCTACTCTCTGTTTTCTGCCTGTTAGTCAGTCCTTAATCCACGCCAGTATGTTACCTCCCGTGTGCTTTAATTTTGTTAACCAACCTCCTGGGGGGATCTTAATCAAAAGCCTTCTGAAAATCCAAGTGTACCATGTCCACCTTTCCCCTTTTATCAATTCTGTCTGTAACATCCTCAAAAAAACTCCAACAGATTTGTCAAACATCATTACCCATTCATAAATCCATGTTGACTATGCCCAATCGGATCATTATTATCCATGTATCCATTTATCATATCCTTTAGAATAGATGCCAGCGTTTTCCCTACTCCTGATGTGAGGCTAACAGGTCTGTAACTCCCTGTTTTCTGTCTCCCTCCCTTCTTAAATAGTGGGATGACATTTGCTACCTTCCAATTTGCAAAAAACCGTTCCAGAATCTATGGGGAGGATTTTTCCCTCATTGGCCAAGCTCGGCGGTGGTGGGGAAGCTGACTGCTGCCCACAATCAGGGCTTGACCTCGATTTCACGCTGGCAGGCCAATTAAGGCCCGCCCAGTGTGAGTCATGCGTGGCAGCGCTGCCTTGTGTGTGTGTGTGTGTGTGTGTGTGTGTGTGTGTGTGTGTCGGGGGTGGGGAGGTGGGTGAGTGCAAACTTTGCGCATGTGCATGGGTGGGCACTGGAAAAGCTCCCTGAGGCCCAGAGCTGATTTTAAAAATGTTATGAAACATGTCCCCTACATGTTTCGGGGACATGTTATAAATGAAATATTAAAATTTTTATTTTGTTTTTGTTATTGGAAACCTTATCCCGCCCCTGGATCAGGTTTCCTAAAAAATGCAAAGGCCACTTGGCCTTTTCGCCTGCCCGCCAACTGTAAGGTTGGACAGACAGCGAAAAGTTTATTTCAATTACCTTTTTAATGGCCTTAACTGGCCTTTTGATTGTCGGCGGGTGTGCTGCTGACTCTGGTGCTCGACCACCGACCGAAATATCAGGCGGGTGCGCAATGACATCGGGACGCTTGCCCGACATCATCGCCCGTCATTTTATGCTCAGTTGGGTCAGCCGCATGACTCCCCTACAAGTTAAAAATTCTGACCTATAAAATTCTGGAAGATGATCACCAATGCATCCACAGTCTCCAGAACTAACCCTTTCCACTCCCTGGGATGTAGGATATCAGGTCCCTGGGACTTATCAACCTTCAGTCCCATTACTTTCTCCAGTACAACCTTCTTATTAATACTAATTTCCTTCAATTCCTCATTCTCCCTAGTCCCTTCAATCTTTAATTTATTAATTGAATTTAAATTCCATCAGCTGCTGTGGTGAGATTTGAACCTATGTCTTCAGAGCATTAACCTGAGCATCTGGCTTACTAGTCCAGTGCTACACCACCATTTCCCCCTAATTCTGTCCCTTGAGGCCACAGTTTAAAAATTAGGGGTCTCCATTTAAGACAGGGGTGAAGAGAATTTTTTTTGCCTTTCAGTGGATTGTTAGCCTGTGGAATTCTCTTTCTCAGAGAACAGTAGGGGCTGGGCCATTGAATATGTTCAAGGCTGAGTTAGATAGATTTTTGATCGACAAGAGAGTCAAGCATTATGGTGCACAGTAATGTCAGTAGAGTTAAGGCACAACAGATCAACCATGATCCTATTGAATGCCAGAGCAGGCTTAAAGGGCTTACTTCTTGTGTTCTTTTGTAGGCTTGTATTCCCTGTAACATAGAAGTTTAAGGGGTAATTTGGCTGAGCTTTTTAGGATTTTGAAAGGAATTAATAGGGTAGATGGAGAGAAAGAGAAACATCCTTACCCAGTGGAAGAGTCTAGGACAAAGAAACATAACCTTAAAATCATAACCAGAACATTCAGGACAAAAATCAGGGAGCAACCTCTTCATAGGAAGTGTTGTGGAAGTGTGGAACTCTCTCCCACAAAAAGCCATAGATGCTGGCTCAAAACCTCAGAACAAAGATGCTTTTCTCAGCCCAAGATATTACTGGCTTGACTGGATGGCTGATTCAAACTACATCTTCTCTCAATCTAGAGCTGTTTCTAGGAGATCTTCCTCACACAGCCAACAGCCAAGCTCTCCACAGTAACTCTAAAATACCTTTTCCCCCTTTCATCTCAGGTTCCATTGTTCTCACACCTCTTTGAAACTCAAATCCTTCCAAATATAAAATCTTCCATGTTTCTATTTTGTGTGCTTTTGGTGCAATAAAATGTAATTTCCCCTCTTCAGTTTACCCATGGAACTCCTGTAAGATGCAAAAATGTTTCTTGTTACCTCTGACTTCCCCCTTTTATATTTGAACAAACTCTCAACTTATCTAAAAATGCAAATGTTAGATCCACCCTATATACTTTACCTCAAATCCACCATAAAATATCATTACAAACGCATACCTAACGCCTATAATCCTTTCAGGACTTAATCCTCTACAACTCTCTCTGGTAACGTTTTCCCAGTTTATTCAAATCATTTACACACACACACATGCGCACACACGCGCACACACACGCACACACACGCACCCTTCTTCACAGAATAACACAATATTCCCCCAAAATATTAAAAAAAACATTGACCAGGATTGTTCCATCAGTGAGCTGGGGTCGGGGCCCGCTCGCCGACGTGAAAATGATGCGGGAAGACGTTGGGAGGAACTCCTGACATCATCCCACCCCATTTAAATTTTCAGGAAGGCGGGGGCACAGTGAAATCAGCTGTCCACCCGCCGACCTGTCAATGGCCAGGTCGTTGTCTATATGTTCAAACTAACTGTCTTTCTCTGCTTTCTAAAACAACAATAACAACATAAGATCAAGATATATTATATTGAGACCATTGACAGGGTAATTAACCCAATTAAAGGCCCTGCCCGTCCAACCTTAAGGCTGTCGGGCAGGCCAGGAGCCCCAGCGGGCTTCTGATAACACATGAAACCTCATCCACCGGCGGGATGAGGTTTCATGCCGGTTTTAAAAAAGTTTAATAAACTATATGTGATATTTATTAACATGTCCCATCTCGTGTGACATTGTCACCTGAGGGGGCCATGTTAATAATTTTTTTATTTTTCTATTTTTGAAGTTTACAAAACTTTCAGCGGTCTCCCTGAGGCAGCGCTTAGTCTCGGGGAGATGTGCGCTCTATCACGCACATGTGCGAAAGAGCGCACTTTGACAGTTGGGGAATCCCTCCCTTCACCACCACCCCCCCACCCCCCCAACGACCACACCCCCCCCCCCCACCCACCCCCACCCCCCGCACAGGAAACACATAGCCCTTCCCGTCGGGCCTTAATCGGCCCACCCACTCAAAGTGGCGGCGGGGCCCATTTCGGCAGCGGCAATCGGCTGTCTACCTTCCGCCTGCCGCTGAGCCGGTGGGACTCGCCCGCCCATCAAGGGCTAAATCCTGCCCCAAACGTTCTCACATTGGTGACTGCGGACTTACTTCCATTGGATTGGTCCATGATTATGCTTGGCAAAGGACTGCAGTAGTGTACCATTGCCTTCTGCAGTATGGCTGACCAGGAAACTCTCCCACTCTTGCTGCCAGTAAGCAAGCTATTCAAGGGGCAGAATCTTGCCTTTGTTGGGCAGGCTCGGCGGGGGGCGGGAAGGAAGCTGACCGCCACCTGCAATCGAGGCCGGAAGGGAGTGCACATTTCATAATCTCCCTGAGGCACAGGCACCGAGCTGCCTCAGGGAGGCGAAGCATTTTCAAAAAAGATAATAATGTAATAAAACATGTTCCCTCATATGACTCTGCCACATGAGCAGGGACATGTTATTAATTAAATTTTAAATTTTATTTTCATTTGTTTTTGGGAACCTCATCCCGCCCGTGAGTTAAGGTTGGATGAGCAGCGGACAAGTTAACTTAATCGATAATTTAATGGCCTTAACGAGCCTTTTAATGGTCGGTGGGTGAGCTGCCAACTCTGGCGCGTGCACGTCGATGAAATATCACGCAACTGCGGGTTGACGCTCGCCCACTGACAATACTTGTCATTTTACACTCGAGCAAGCCAGGCTCATGCCCGCCCACCGAGCTAAAAATTTTGCCCGAGGTAAATTGTTACTTGTAATTACACCTTCCCACCTGTGGTGATGCTGCAACACTTCAATTTTGTGTCTCCCAGTTCCTTGGTCTGAACCGTTGCCTATATGTTCAAACCAGCTGCCTTTCTCTGCTTTCTAAAACAATAAATAACAATATAAAATCAAGATATATTATATAGTTATAAGAAATGAATTAATGACTTTAAGAATTACACCTTTGCACCATGGTCCAATTATCCGAGTCTTTCTTACCTTGCTTCACCTGAATACAGCACTTGGTGCGGACTCTTGTGCATTGTCACAGGAGATTGACTAATAAATAATAATACATGGTAATAATGTAGAAACAATAATACATGGCAATAATACATAACCAGTACTATGTAGCTTTATTTGAAAGTAAAACGTTAATAGGTCATCATGTGAAATATATTAATCAGTGGCCAAAACACTAATACACATTTTGCAGTCAGCAGTTAAGCAACCACACTTGCTGCTGACCTCAGAGAAAGTTGGCCATAAACATCTAGTGACCTCTGTGGCATGGACTTCTCTTTCCTGATATCAGTTTGCTTCTGGTAGCAAGCCAGGAAGATCTATGGATGTCTGGCAGCAGTGATGTCACAAAGCAAAGTGAGCAGCCAATCACACTGAAGTATTCTCACAGACAGCAAATCAGGAAGTAAAAACCACTGAAAGTATTCACTTCTAATTTTATTTTGTTTTTACAGATAGTGAAATAAAATGCCTGGGATATACATATGGAATTAAGGTTGATGATAAAACATAATAAGCATATTTAGAATAAAATTTAAAAATGTTCTTACAATGGAGAATTTTTGTATTCAGCAAATATAAAATTACTCTTTAAGGTCCATTGAGGCTATTTATCAGTAACTTGGTTTGCCATTAAAAACCCAATTACACCTCATTAATAGAACCATAGAACCATAGAACACTACAGCACAGAAAACAGGCCATTCGGCCCTTCTAGTCTGTGCCGAAATATTATTCCGCTAGTCCCATTGACCTGCACCCAGTCCATAACCCTCCAGACCTCTCCCATCCATGTATCTATCTAATTTATTCTTAAACCCTAAGAGTGAGCCCGCATTTACCACGTCAGATGGTAGCTCGTTCCACGCTCTCACCACTCTCTGAGTGAAGAAGTTCCCCCTAATGTTCCCCCTAAACCTTTCCCCTTTCACCCTAAAGCCATGTCCTCTCGTGTTTATTTCTCCTAATCTAAGCGGAAAGAGCCTACTCGCATTTACTCTGTCCATATCCGTCATAATTTTGTAAACTTCTATCATATCTCCCCTCATTCTTCTATGCTCCAAGGAATAAAGTCCTAACCTGTTTAATCTTTCCCTGTAACTCAACTCCTTAAGACCCGGCAACATCCTAGTAAATTTCTCTGCGCTCTCTGAATCTTACTGATATCCTTCCTGTAGTTAGGCAACCAGAACTGCACACAATACTCCAAAGTTGGCCTCACCAATGTCTTATACAACCTCACCATAACATCCCAACTCCTATACTCAATACTTTGATTTATGAAGGCCAGTATGCCAAAAGCTTTCTTTACAACCTTGTCTACCTGAAACGCCACTTTCAGGGAACTATGTATCTGAGCTCCCAGATCCCTTTGTTCCTCTGCATCCTCAGTGCCCTACCATTTACTGTGTATGTCCTACCTTGGTTTGACCTTCCAAAATGTAACACCACACACTTTTCCGCATTAAATTCCATCTGCCATTTCCTGGCCCATTTTTCCAGTTGGTCCAGATCTCTCTTTGAAAGCCTTCCTCGCTGTCCACAACGCCTCCAATCTTAGTGTCATCAGCAAACTTGCTGATCCAATTCACCACATTATCATCCAAATCATTGATATAGACAACAAACAACAATGGTCCCAGCACAGATCCCTGAGGCACACCACTAGTCACAGACTTCCAGTCTGAGAAGCTATAGTGTGACATTAGTGTGTGTAACCACATGGAAGATTTAACAATTGTGGCATTATCAGGGTGTTAATTTATAATGATTATAATAACAGAAATGACTCTCTCCCCTTCATTTGACAGGCTGTGCTTGAACTGGTGCTGTTAGAATGAAATTTCATAGTCTCCATTCATACAATTCAATTTCACAATGAAACTATTTAAACTACTCGTTTAATCAACTGGCAATTATTTGGATCAATATTTAAACAGACACTAAAATAATTGTAAAGTATTCAGGTTGGGCATGATTCCCTTTGGGGACAATTTCCAAATTTGTACATATTTCACCATCTCAGTACCCTGTTTTTACAGCACATTTACCTGCACCGCTGTTAGTCCCCCTTTTTTTGACAATTCCTCATGCTTGAAGATTTATCTTTCTTTCCCACACCTTCATTTACTGTAACTAAAACTTCAAACCAATTAGAAAATGCTAGCGACCAACACCTAAAATATAAAGAAGTCAAAGTTTTTCGTATTTAAAATGTTCCCCTTCACTTACTGAGGGAATTTGCTCTTTGGCAGAATATAGTTCTACAGACACCAATCTGTTCTACTCTAAAATGCCAGGCTGTGAAGGATAGAACTGGAGCTAATCATTATACACACCTAAAAGCATTAATTTACAAAGTTACATATTGCAAACATGCACTTCCTAACCCAACAACTACAGTTTCAGACTGTTCCTAATTATGGGAACTCAAGTGAATCCCTAGTTAATGGCCACCACCTGCATACAATTAAACACAATTAATATGCAATTAACACTGCCACCCTCCAGCACTTTGCTCTCGTGACTGCCAAGGACCTGTCTCCCTTGACATTGAGGCTTTTCTGCATTAGCAGAAGTCTCAGGCAAACCAGGTCATTTTCTTATTCAACATTCACATTTCTGCACTTGTTTCATAGGGTGCTGGGTAATGAAGAGGAACAAGTACTCCAGCTGTTTCTTTTACCCTTCGTTCCTTAGAGTTGCTGAGGTCAACGTTAATATCCCTACAGCTGTTCCAGCTGAGATCAGCTAAATCAACACAGACAAATGGTCAATTCTGTGATCTCCTGGTTTCTATATCCCTACTAATGATGAGTGCATCTCTCTGGGCTAATGGAGGACCTTGGCACATTGTGTTTGATGTCAAATCTTCACAATGTACTCCTCATTTTTGAACTATAGCACTTAAATTTCTGAAACGTACTGTCCTACTTATGCAATTTCTTAGGATTACTTTGATGTTAGAAATGAGCTTCCCTTAATTTCACTAGCCTTTTATTAAATTGCTTTCAGTCTGTCTTTCATCATCTCAAACTTCAATTCTTGATTGTTTTCAGAGATCTAAGCTCATTCTAACAGAAAACCTCCCTTCCAGCTTTGTGTGGCTATTCCATTCTCTCAGGGGTGTAGTAGTCACTGACAGCACATAGATGTCAGAAAAGATTTCATGGAGATCATCTGTTTTTCACATTGTATTTTGGCCTTCTTAAATCTTCAATACCTGGCTACCTTGCATGAATAATCACTAACCTCTGATGATAAAGAGGCTAAAAAGAGACATTCCTCATTAAGCCTGTAATTGTATTTTATAGAGCATAGATGCTTCAAACAAGTGTAAAGTAGCGAGCTGCAAAAGGATTTTTTTCTGACATGGACATTTGAAAAGATATCAGAGTGGTTAATGAATTTCACTACTTTTTCTACCGTTTTCACTGTAGCAACAGTGAGCAGTTGTTGCAGGATTCTGGAGGAACTCCTACAACCCTCCGAAATCTCTGCACTCCCCCAATTCTGGTCACTTGAGTATGCTCCAGTTTCATTGCTCCAGCATTGGTAGCTGTGCTTTCAGCCACAGAGGCCCCAGGCTCAGGAATTCCCTCCCTAACTGTCTCAGCCTCTCCATCTCTTTCTCCTCCTTTAAGATGCTTCTTAAAACATAGCACTCTGGACCAGGTTTTTGGCCATCTGCCCTAATATCTGATGAAAGATCATCCACCTAAAATACTAACTGTTTCTCTCTCCACAGCTGTTGCCTGGCCTGCTGAGAAAAATCAACATTTTCTGTTTCTATTTCAGCCTCCCAACATCTGTTGCATTTTGCTTTTGGGCACAATCTACCGGTCGGCGTGTGGGAGCGGGCCTGATACGCCAATGCATGAAATGACGCGCAATGACGTCGGGCGTGTGTCCTGACATCATTGCGCGTCAGCTCGATATTTCATTCGGCGGGCTCACGCCGAAATATCAACGGCCTATTAAAGCCCTGAAGAAAATAATGAGAGTATTTTATGCCCCACCATAACCTATTGCAGGGTCCAGCATCAGTCCAACCTTAAGTGGCCTTTGCGTTTTTCAGGAAACCTCATCCACAGGCGGGATGAGGATCCCCGAAGCTTTCGTAAAACGATTAAATAAATTCTCCCAACTTCACGAACATGTCACAATTCACGTGACACTAGGGGCATGTTTAAATAAATGTTAACATCATTTACTAAAGCTTTTTACCGTCCCTTCAACCTCCCTGAGGCAGCTCCGTGCCGCGGGGAGATTTTTGCCCTCTTTCACGCACATGCACAATTAAGGCCCACCCAGCGTGATGTCCGCTGGGAAGCGCTATGCGCTCCCTGTGCAGTTGGGGGGGGGGATTCCCCAAAAGCGAGAATGCGCTCTTTCGCACATGCGCACATCTCCCTGAGGCTAAGTGCTGCCTCAGGGAGATCGCTGACAGTTTTAAAAACATTAAAAATGGAGAAAAAAAAAATCCTTAACATGTCCCCCTCATGTGACAATGTCACATGAGATGGGATGTGTTCATAAGTAACACTAAAACTTTATTAAACTTTTTAAACCCCTACGTGAAACCTCATCCCGCCGCTGGATGAGGTTTTATGTTTTCTCTATTAGCCGCCGGGGCTCCTGGCAGACCTGCCAACCTTATTGTTGGACGGGCAGAGCATTTAATTGTTTCAATGATCCTGTCAATGGCCTCAATTGGCCATTGACAGGTCGGTGGGCGCACAGCTGATTTTACTGCGCCACCGCCTTCCTGAAAATTTAAGTGGGGCAGGATTGCTTCGAGGGTTCCCCCTGACATCATCCCACGTCATCTTATGCATCGGCAAGCAGGCCCCGCCCCCTGCTCACCAAGGACAAAATTCAGCCCTTTGTGTCTGTTTGTGCGATGTAGGCATTTTTCATAAATTGTTCTAAATTTTAAAAGGTTTTGTAGTTGGCAAACTGATGTACCATGGGACATCTTAACACACATTTTACCTGGCATTGGACTCAAACATTCCTCAGTCAGTTATCACATGGGACAGCAGCAGAATAGAAGCTCCCTTTGCTTTACCCTTAACCTCTGAGGACTACTGCTTCCTGCTCCAGTAGGGCACTTCTACTGCCCACACCAGTCATTCCTGAAGCTTAATTCCTTATTTTAATTTAAACAGTAGTAAACATTGGAAATGCAGAGCTGTCCAATCTGAATCATAAAGATAGTTTTCGGCTGGGACCCTTCAGCAAAACTTAACCGAATGTTCTCTTTCTGAGGTGAACTAATTTATTGTGCGTTTCCAGTATTTTCTATTTTTTATTTCAAACTTAACATACTGATTTTTCTTTCCCATTCTTGCCAATTGCCCACCAATCAATTTAGTGCCCGAAGCTGAGCAGTTTTGTGCTGTAGGTTTATCCGGATTGAAGCTGGAGTAAGGCTAACGAGAAGACAGAGCCAGTCTAGAGGTTTTGGGAATCCTCCAGAAAGGCTAGTCACGTGGGGCATCTGTTTAGCTTCCCCCTCTCAAGGCTGCCTCGCATTTTTTTCTTACCTCATTCAGCAGATTAAAATTGTACATTCAAAAACAGATTATTTCTAAAACAAAATATTCTTGAAACAGGTTTATTTGATTTCAGTTTGAAAACCAAAGGGAAAGTATAATTTTAGACTTCAGTATTTAAGTCAGCCTGCATTTAACCAGAAAAGGCATTGAAGATGAAACGTCAGTGCCATAACTACAGTTCACACATTTCAAGGTTTTTGTTCAGTTTTTACCTTATTTGTCAACTTTTTTGGCGTTTTAATGCCCGAATTAAAAAAAAAATCCTGGGTTTCAAATTTACTTGAACAAAAGCCTCTCTTTCTAAATAAATCAAGATTTTTTATTTTCTTAGCTAAAGGAATTGGGGTGGTATTGTTCTGGTTCTATTACTGGGTCAATAAACCGGAGATTTGAAGTAATAATTCTGTAGAATGTGAGTTCAAATCCCCCACCTAACTATTTGAGAATTTGAATTCGATTTAAAAGCAAAACATATCATTGTCAACATGATGTTGTTATATTATGGAACTCTAACTGGTTTGTTAATCTTCTTTCAGGAAGGAAAACTGCTATCCTTACCCAGTCTAAGCTAAATATGACTCCAGTCCCACATCAATGAGGGTTGACTCTAAGTTGCCCATTGAGAGGCCTAGTAAGTCACTTAGTCAGGCTAACTTAGGATGGGTACTAAGGCCTCTCTTCATTTATCAACACAAATAAAAATCAGGAGAGATGTATAATGGGTGGTTGAATCCATGGGCAGGGTTTTTCAGTCAACGCGTGGAGACGGGCCTAACATGCCGACATGTAAAATGACGGGCGATATTTCATTTGGCGGGCACGCGCCGGAATCGGCTGTGCGTCCGCCGATATGTAAACGGCCTATAAAGGCCATTGAGAAAGTAATTCATGTCTTTAGTAATGCTGTCCAACCTTAACATTGGCAGGCAGGCGAAAAGGCCAAGCGGGATGAAGTTTACTAAAGCTTTTATTCAATAAGTAAACTTTTTTCTCGAATGTCCCATCTCATGTAACACAATCACATGAGGGGGTGTGTTTAAATAACTTTCTAAATCCTTTATTTAATTATTTTAATATCAACTCAATCTCTCTGAAGCGGCTCCGTGCCTCAGGGAGATCGAAGCGCTCTTTCGCGCACAAGTGCAAAAGAGGGCTGGCCCTGACTCTCCCTCCTCCTCCACCCACCCCCCCCCCTCCCCTCAACACAGGTAGCTCTACCGGTCGCGTATTACACTTCATTGGCCCGCCTGCCTAAAATGGCGGCTCCATGGCCACCCCTGCCTGCTCCCGCTGGGCGTGCCCGCCATCTGAAAAATTCAGGCCCAGCACCCAAAGCCAACATTAACCTCAAAGAGTCCTAAGGAAACATTCCGCGAACCTGTGCTTCTAGAGAATGCAAACCATATAATACAGGTTACAACATCGTAGCCATATCATCAGCATACACTCTCTTCATGCGTAATTCCCTACTGAGATTGTACGATTGTGGAATCACTCTCAAGTGGGCTCCCGAAGTCTTGCACACAATATTTTCTTCCAATTTCTCCCAAACCTTTGACTTCTATTTCTCTCACAGTGTTTATATATTTTGGAATTTTTCAAAATACATACCCAAAAACATATTCAAAAATGAAAATGAGAAAATAACTCTTAATAATTGTTAAGACATTGCATTTTCTTGATAAATTTAAATGGTGACTTTATAAATTTCATTACCATATGGTGCACCATGGAAGGAGTGTAGTTATAGAATATGGTAATGCCTAATGGTTGTAGTCCACATAACTTTTGTCTTATTTATTTCTGCTGACATGGAAGTATTGTTTGGCAATAGTTTTAAGGAGATCATTGTTCTGGTGAAGGAGGCTCATTGGGATAAATCATCAGCTTTGCCTCTCGGCAGGTATCCCATTATAGAACTAGAAAAATTTTCATCACACTGAAGCCAATAACATGATCGGATGGGTTTTTAGAAAGGGCTGACTATCTGTTCTGCCAGAGCACCACCCAGGGGTTGAAGGTGAAAATGACCCCCAATGATACACTGCCCAAGCATCTGTCAGTGAAAGTCCCTCCAGCCCTGAAGAGTACTGAACAATCATTGTCACAACTGATGTCATGAAAACTAGTGTTTTGATGGCAATTAAGTCTGTTGGATGAAGAATTAATTCCTTAATATTTGGGCAGTGCTTTCCAAATACTGCAGAAGCAAATAAGGTGACTAATTTACTGAAACTTAAGCAGTTGGCGCTGAGCTGCCTTCATTGCACTTTTATGAACTAGAACCTTTAATTTGAAACAGGCGCATCGACAACTCAACATGCAGTAACCAAGTATTTGGAATATACCACTGGGAGGCAAACAAAAATGAGGAAAGAGAAAATTGTAGGAGACACAAAAGAATTAAAAGCAGATGCAGAGACATAAGAGGACAAAACCACTAATCGAGTCACTGCACTTTGAACAGGAGTAAGCCAACAGAAATGCCAACAGGTTCCGACTTATTAGCACTCAAAAGTAAGCGAACAGAGCAGAATTTTATAATTAGATGTTAATACAATGATGAAATTTTATACAGTAACTTAACGCACCATTTTGATATTCTAATTTGAACGGGCTCCAATCCTGCTAATGCCCCACCATAACCTATTGCAGGGTCCAGCATCAGAATATGATGAGTGCTATAGAAGTCCCAGGATCATTTTGAGAAATAATTTAACTTTTGCTTTAATCCGTTCTCCGGATCTCGAATTCAGTTCCCATTTAATAATAGCATTTGCAAGTCATTTAAATCCTAATTTTACTGCAGCATTTTCTTCCTAAATTTCAGTTGTTCTTTAGGAAAAGGATTTAAGTTTGTTGACTTCTCGATTTTAGTTCCAGTATTTTCAAGCAATAATTTCCAAAATCTATCTAATCCGAGAAATATTTTTAGTTTTAGTCTTGTCTCTTTATCTGGAACATTAGGCAATTTTACTTTTCTCCTTAGGAAAGTTAGTCCTAATTTTTATTTCGTTGATGAACTTCCAATAGTTTTCAGTCAACTGACAGATCTTTAGGCAAATCTCCAGTAGCAAAACTCAAGGTGAGTCAGAGACTGTGATAAAGTGTGACATCTGAAGTGTGACAGGAACTAACTGACACATTTACAGCATTGTACATCAAATGTTTAGTAGATGGCTATTTTCCTCCAATTTCAGTTACTCTGGCCAGGATTTTACGTAGCCTCAAGGCAAAGGCTGGGAAGCGGAAAGGTTGGAAAATCGGGAGAGATGCTGGGGGATGGCATGCCCGTTGCCTTCCCACTGCCACTGGCATTTTACCAGTGAGGGGTAAGGTGGCGGGCGGACAGCTTTCCAGCCCAGGGGGCAATTGTGGCCCTTAAGTGGCCAGTCAGGGGCCCTTGCCTGCTGCTGCATTCATTTTATCTGCGATAGGTGGGCTCTCCGCCATGTGAGTAGACTGCCCAGGTAAATGCTAGCAGCCTCCCTGAGGGCTCCAGAGAGCCTCCCTAATCAGGTGCTGTCTTAAAAACATAATAATTTTCATAATATTATTGTGATTTATTATGAAAGTAGGCTAAAAGCGGGGTTTGGATTAGTTTCTCTGTGTGATGTTATGTGTGCGGGGGTTGAACTGCAGACAGTGAGTCTGGAGCTTTTGAGTGATCAAAAGAGAATCTAGGTTTGAAATGCTAAATACCATAAACATGGCTGAAGTGTTAGAATGTGAGGTGTGAAGGACATTTACATTTTTAGATAAACCAGAGTTGTGAATTTCAAAGACATGGTAAGGTGTTACAGCTAGACAACAGAGGCTAAGCCAACAGTGTGTTTATTTTTCCCAAAGATCACTGACAATATGAGTACTATGGAAGATTTATATTATGGAGAAAGTAAAGTTGCAAAGGCATACTGGGACAATGGAATTTACATTAAAAAGGGATAAACATGTATAAAAGAGCTGAGGTTATGTGTAAACAGAAGGCATTCTAAGATCTAAGAAGTGTGAAAAGCCTCCAGCTTCTATGAATCAAGCTGCTGTCTGCAGGAACAGAAGCTAAGAATTGCTGTCCAGGGTAACATATGCTTTGCCTGGGTCTGTTGAAATCTATCTTGTTTTACTGTTGCCTTACAGGAGGTGTAATTGGGAGCTAGAATCGCAGAATTGGAATCACACAATTGTTACGGTTCAAAAGGAGGCCATTTGGCCCATCATGTCTGCACTGGCTCTCTGAGCATTTTAACTTAGTGCCAATCTCCTGCCTTTTCCTCTTAACCCTGTACATTGTTTCTATTTAAATAATTATCCAATGCCCTCTTGAATGCCTCAACTGAGCCTGCCTCCAGCACACTTCCAGCCAGTGTGTTCCAAACCCTAATTATTGCTGTGTAAAAAGGTTTTTTCTAGCCCTACATTTGCTTTTTTTGCATAACACTTTAAAACTGTGCCCTGTGGTTCTCGATCCATTTATGAGCGGGAACAGTTCCTCCCTATCTACTCTATAATTACTCTACTAGATTAATTAGGGGATTTAGGAGTTACTATAGCGGTAATTTGTAGGCCCATGTATGTGCTTAGAATCTTTACTTCTATCAAAAAATGTTTAATTAATTTTGTAAAAAACCTCTGAGACTTGGCCTTATTACTACTGAATTCAAGGCATGCATCTCAAAATAAAAGTACAAATTGCAAAACAATTGTGGCAGCTGTTTCAAGTTTCCCTCTGGGATTTGAGCAGTTCAGCATTTACCATCCCCTGTGTCATAACAGGCACTCAGTGGTCCACAGAGCTCCACCCCTCCCCAAGTCACAATGGCTGCCCTTGCCGTCCTCATCAATTACCCCGCTCTCCCTCCTTGCCAGGGCTTGCCTGAATGGCCTTGGTGACCCTGGTCCCACAAACCTTCTTCTAAGAGTGGGGGCGGCCCTCTTGCTGCTTCGCTGGGCTGGATGCAGTCCCAGCCGTGGCCACCACTGCTAGTGGCACTAGTGAGACTGAAGAGTTGCCGGCCCTCGGATTGGCCGGCAGCTCTTGGGGGCAGGCTTTCATCCCTTAAAAGTACGGGAGCCTTGATGGCAGCTCATTAACTGCCCAGCTGATATGAAATCTACCCAAGGCTCCCAGAAGTGGCCAGGGTTGAAGGGGTGGGGCGGGAGTGGAGGTGGGAGGGGGGGTTGGTTGTTTTCACACACTTTCCGGCCCATGGTTGGGGCCATGACTGTCCCATAAAACCCTAGCCACTGTGCAAATTGCTGTGTGACCAGCAGTGATAGTTTTAATGGAAGGAGTTTGCCAGCATCTTCATGAACCACATTCACATGCGTATAGGGCAAATCTGTTATACACAAGTAGCTTCAAACAGGCTCTAGGCTCCTCATTTACATGTATAAAGAGCCTAATGCCTGTTTCAGACATGAACTCTGGATGCCTAATTTTTGCCTTGGAACTAGACGGTGGGGAGCTCGCCTGCAGTCTCTATATAGCGCACACTTCTTGCCTGCCATTGCAGAGGCGTTCTGCCCAGTGAACCAGAGAAATGCCATGGAATTTCTAGGCTGATGTATTTTGACAACAACTCCAAAATTACCATCGTCAGCCTGGACACTGTGAAGCAAAAGCCTCTGTTTCATCAGGTTTATTTTATTAATTGAGTATTGTAGTTCCTCATTTACAATATTCTTCAACTGAACATAACCAACATGACACTTAGCTCCAAAGCTGTCATAAAAAATTCTATATATTATGCACCATCCACACACCGTCCTGCTCTCATGCCCACATGTCCGTCCTTGGCCTGCTGCAATGTTCCAGTGAAGCTCAACACAAACTGGAGGAACAGCAGCTCATCTTCCGATTAGGCACTTTACTGTCTTCTGGATTTAACATTGAGTCCAACAACTTCAGACCATGAACTGTCATCTATCCTCACCCTTTTTAGATTCCCTTTATTAAAAATTATTTTTATTTCTTATCTACGTATTTTTACTTCTATTGATTTTTATTTCTATTTCGATTCACTTATTCATTGTTTTATCCCCTTTTTTATCCTCCCTTTTTATCCACTTTTTCCCCCAACCACTGCCCCCTCCCCATACCCCACCCCCAAAAGGGCCATCTGTTACTGGTTCCATGTTGTTCTTTCACAGAGCGCTGACCCTTGTCCTGCTATTAACACATTCTGCTTTCTTATCTTTATGCCACTTCTTCAGCCCTCACACTCCCTTTGTCTTTTTGCCCATGACATCTTTGTCAATCTCTCCTTAGCCCCCAACAATCACTGGCCTTCTATCCAGCTTCATCTGCTCTACACCGCCTCCCCCTGCTTAAACAGCATAAATTTCATCCTTTTTCTACTTCTCCTTAGCTCTGAAGAAGGGTCATACAGACTCGGTACATTACCTCTGTTTCTCTCACCACAGATGCTGTCAGACCTGCTGAGTTTTCCCAGCATTTTCTGTTTTTATTTCAGATTTCGAGTATCTGCAGTATTTTGCTTTTATCTACATATTGGCCAGGATTTCCTGGTCGGCGAGCGGGGGGTTGGGGTGGGGCCCGCTCGCCGACGCGGTAAAATGACGCACGGAGACGTTGGGCGGAACTCCCGATGTCACCGCCCCCCCATTTAAATTTCCAAGTGGGTGGGGGCTCAGCAAAATCAGCTGTGCGTCCGCCGACCTGTCGATGGCCAACTGAGGTCATTGACAGAGTCATTTAAATAATTAATAGACCTGCCCATCGAACCTTAATGTTGGCGGGGAGGCCAGGAACCCCGGCGGGAATTAGAAAAAGCATCAAACCTCATCCACCGGCGGAATGAGGCTTCATGTAGATTTTTAAAAATTTAATTAAATCGTTTTTAAAAAAATTATGGACATGTCCCAACTCATGTGACAGTGTCACATGAAGGGACGTGTCAGAGAATTTTTTTCTCTCTATTTTTAATATTTTTCAACGTATAGCCGATCTCCCCGAGGCAGCACTTTGCCTCGGGGAGATGAGTGCGCTCTTTCGTATGCATGCGCGAAGGAGCACACTCTGGGGTTTAGGGATTCCCCTCCAACCGCACAGGGAACGCATAGCGCTTCCGTGTGGACGACACGCTGAGTGGGCCTTAATTGGCCCGCCCACATAAAATGGCGGCACGCCCCGCCCCACCCCCCCCCCCCCCGATGGGGGGCGCCGATCAGAGGTGCGCCTCCGCGCACCCGCTCTTCAACTTCCCCCCCCGACAGGGGGTAAAATTCTGCCCATTACGTGTTTGTTCTTCATCAATAACTCTGTGGTGTCTACGCATTTTCACACCTCTGAGGAAAAAGCATAGTCGCAAAACTCAGATTAAAGTCTGGTTTAAGTTATATTTAAGATCACACAAGCGTCCATAAGCAAAATTCAAACACAGCAACATCATAGCAAAGGCACATAATTAAAAATGCATGACGAAGAAAGCTAAAGGAAGCATTAAAAACATCATGCTATGCTTCAAGTCATAGCACAATGAAAACCGCAGTGATAGGTTAACTATGCTCATTGATTAGGAATCCATTGTTTAAGGAAATAATATTTAGTTTAGAGGCTTTAAATGTACAAAAGGACTAATATGAGACCAATTATATCCAAGTCTTACTTCTCAGAGGAGATCTGAAGTCAGCAACACCAAAAGGCTCTGATACTAAGGGATCAGGAAGTTATAAAGACAGAAAAGGTGCTGAAGGAAGCATTAGACCAACGGTAACACTCAAGCTAATACAGGTGCACAAGAATTTAAGAATGAAGTCCTGATATCCTTCTTCAACTTTCTGGGCAAAAGTTGTAATTTTCAATTTCTGATAAGCCAGTGGTGTCAAAATTGGCAACGGGTCTCTATCTCAACTTAACTTTTGTTCCATATCCCCTCTCCTTACCTAACAAAAAAACTATCAATCTCCGCCCTGGAAATTTCAATTATGGCAGCATGTACTCTGAAAGCTCTGAAGAAGAGCCATATGAACTTGAAACACGGGGTAACATTCTCCCCCCATTGTAGGGGGTGGGGGGGGGATGTGCGGGAGTGGGCACGGGCATTGGGTTTGCCGCCATTTTACATGGGTGGGCCAATTAAGGCCTGCCCAGCGTGATGCGCGCCCGGAAGTGCTTTGCGCTCCCTGTGTGCGGCGGGAGGGGGAGGGGGATTCCCCAAGTCGGGAGTCCATGCGCGCGGAAGAGTTCACAGGTCTCCCTTAGGCAAACCGCTGCCTCAGGGAGATCGGCTCATATGTGAAAAGCAGCTTAAAGAGGAGAAAAATTTTTTACCGAAATGTCCCCTCACCCGACACTGCCACGTGAGTTGGGACATGTCCAGAACTTTTGTTTTAAAATATTCTGACATTTTTAGATCCCTCGTGAAACCCCATCCCGCCCGTGGGTGAGGTTTCATGTTTCTTCTGCAGCCCGCCTGCTCTCCCAGCCACCCCGCCAGCCTTAACGTTGGACGGGCAGGTCCATTAATTGGCTTAATTAGTTTTTCAAAGGCCTTAAGTGGTCGTTGACAGTTCGGCAGGCGTGCCGCCAATCAGCTGCACGGCGGACATCACCCCGCATCATTTTACACGTCGGCAAGCGGGCCATTAATTCTGTGTCTCTCACCACAGATGCTGCCAAACCTGCTGAGTTTGTTTTCCAGCATTTTCTGTTTTTATGCCGGCATATACAGCCTTTTGGGGTGAGTTCCAGATTTTCGCTACCCTTTGTGTGGAAGGAATTCCTTATTTTATTCCTTTTTGGCGTAGCTCCAATTTTGAGATTGTGCCCCCACCCCTACAGCGACCAGAATATCCCTTCACACCAAAGTGTCGATCCACTGTAAATCTCCAGATACTAGATTAAGTAAGAATTAAGCTTTTCTTATGTATGATATGGAGTTGTTAGCTGAGTTGCTCGGCTATTTTACTGAATGGGAGCTAGCTGATGCATCACAAGAAGGGGAAGAGAAATGATGGCTAGTCATCACTTGGACCCTTATAGCAGCCATCTAGCAGCAGCATTGGGGAAGTCCCTGAGAGAAGTTAAAAGTATTTAAAAGCACCTGAAAACACGCAAGTATCAAATGCTGTTATAGATACAACAATCAGCCTGTAATGTGATGCATTCCTCGAGACATTAGTGCTACTCCCTGTGAAAATATCGACGGACAGAGATAGGCAGGCAGGCAGAACATAGCTGCAGTCAGGAACTCAAGGTACCTTTCATTTTTTAATTCTTTCTTGGGGTGAGAGAGTCACTGGCAAGGCTTGAATTTGTTGCCCATCGCTTGCCCTTGAGAAGGTAGTGGTGAGTTTCTTTAATGGACTGCTGCGGTCCATGTGGTGTAAACACACCCACAGTGTGGTTAGGAAGGGATTTCCAGGATTTTGGCTCAGTGACAGTGAAGGAACGGCAATATAGTTCCAAGTCAGGGCGTTGTGATGCATTGTTGTCCTCTGGGAAAGAATGCTGGAACTCCATGGTATCCTGTCATGTGATCCAGTGAGGAATTGTTTTATTCTAGTTCAATCAGGTTTGTAGAGGGGTTGAGACTCTAGTTTAGTAAATCCATACTCAGTGAAATTGCATTCAGACCTTTATACTGATAAATGGATCCCAAGCCAGATGAAGTATGAAACTAGATGCAAATCATTTTCTTGATAGTTTCTTTATTTACAGAATGCAGCATTACATGTGTCTGCCTCCTATGTGCTCACCAACCCAGTGTCCCAGCAGTTCCAATTTATACTCTTCCTGAAAACAATAAAAATGAACAGATGATCAACCCCTTTGATGATCAACAGGGGCGCTGTAATGTTTTTGTAAGAAGAGAAAAGGAAATTTAGCAAATTAAAGTTACATTTCTGGGGATGATGATGCACCTCCAGAACCCAGCAGTCACAGAAGGACTCTAGCATACCAGTGGGCATGGCAAGCTCCCTCTTCAGGTTCACCAAGACATGGGCATAACCATAGAAGAGAGGCAGACAGTTGGGCTGAATGAGTTCCTCTTTATACTCTTTTTGAAAAATCGATAGATCAATAAAATTAAACTAATAAAAAGGGCGATAGCCCCTAATGGGGCACTGTAACAAAAATAAAACGTTCAAAGGAAACTTATCTAATTCATCCAAAATGTCATTCCCGGGCTGATGATGCACTCCAGCCCCTGCGGAGCCCACTGGTCACAGAAGGTTCTCAAGTGCACTGTGGTAACGGCATGCTCCCTCTCCAGGAACACTCAGCCACCAACATAGTCACGGAAGAGGAGCAGACAGTCAGGCCAGATGAGTCCCTCTTTATACCCTTTTAAATAAACAAATGATCAAAATAACAAGTTATAGGGGGTGACAGCCCCTAATGGGGCACTGTAACTAAATCAAAATTTCAATGGAAAATTACAAAATCAAATCAAAATATAGTTTCTGGGGGTGATCACAGAATCACACAGTGCAGAAGAGGCCCTTCAGCCCATCGAGTTCACACTGACTCATGAGAAACACCTGACTTACCTACCTAATCCCATTTACCAGCACTTGGCCTATAACCTTGAATGTTATGACGTGCCAAGTGCTCATCCAGGTACTTTTTAAAGGATGTGAGGCAACCCACCTCCACCACCCTCCCAGGCAGCGCATTCCAGACCCTCACCACCCTCTGGGTAAAAAAGCTTTTCCTCACATCCCCCCTAAACCTCCTGCCCCTCACCTTGAACTTATGCCCCCTTGTGACTGACCCTTCCAGTAAGGGGAACAGCGGCTCCCTACTAAGATGCACCCCTTCCCCCGCCGTGACCACCAGTCGTGGAAAACCTCAAGCAAGCTGGTGGAAACTGCGTGCTCCCTCTCCAGGACCCCCCAGCCACAAGCGTAGCTGCAGAAGAGAGGCACCATCAGGCCAGATATGTCCCTCTTTATATGTGCTCAGTCTGCTTAATCAATCAACACCCTCCGCTTGTTTTTCTTTAATCTTATTGATACAATTAATATATCATTAGCATGTACAATCTAGTCTTGTTAATTTGAACATGTTTGTCATGCCAAAACTTAAATTATCCAATAATCTGAAATTTATGTAACACAGCAGAATGGCAGTTTATGCTAACCTAACAAAATTAAATTGAGATCATTTTAATAATGTAATTTTGAATTAAGAGAAATAGACGATACTAGCAAATTAATAATCCAGTTAAATTTGAAATGTCTAGTTCATAGATTGCAATCTTTTTATTTTGATATTTGATTTGGCTATTCATTGTGTAAAGATACCGAGTCCCCAGTATTATTTTAAACTCAAACTAAACTTTAATCAAGTGTGTGCAGCCAGCAGCTATGCTAATGGTAATTACTCATCATACAGTCAATAGGCTATCTACAAAATCAACTATATCTGGGGATAAACATACTCATTGCCGAGTGAGTTTTGGTATCGCAAGAACTCAAGGCGGGGTTGTTGGGTTAATACAAAAATGTGGAAATAGCACATAACATGTCAAGTTGGGATAAATTAGGTAGAGTGTTCACACCAGGACATTTTACGTGATAACCTCAGCTTGCTTCAAGCTTGTGATAAGATAGAAGTAAATTGGCAGCAGTCTGGAAAACATGAGAATTACACTGTTTAGAAAACCAAGAAGTCATAACACACAAAATTCATAAAGACCAATTATGATTTGACTCTCAATCTTTAATGCAAACGGAACATTGCACAGAGCACGGTTTGGGAACACTGCATATTGTGTCTACGTTCAACCAACGAACTCTTAAAAATAAATATTAGAAGCTGTCCAGAAACCTCCAATGATCAACAAGTATGCTGGATGGGTCATAAAAGGTCACAAACTCCCACCAGATATACTACAGATCTCATTTCCTATCCTGTACTGTGCTAAGGTCATTTGGACAAGTATCTCATTTTGATTTTAACACAATGGAAAGCATTATTACCAGATATTTGGATACAATCAATTTTATCTTTATCAGTTCAATCCATGGACTGGCCCATTGAAGCACTGAAAATAAAAGCCTGCAGTTTCTGCTTAGTTAAGTTGCTTTCTTCCATCCAATCCCCAAGAAATCAGCCAAACCATCACATAGGATCAAGGAATTTCTAGTGCACATTACATCGTTGTGAATCAACTTTGCACTCATTTAACAAACATTGTGTTAGAAGCCAGCCCTGCTCAAATAATTGGCCGCACCCCCATATCGAATTAATCGTCATTGTGAGTTTCCGCTAATTGTACACCTTACAGACGTCTAAGGAGGCTCTTAAAATTAAATTGGTTTTTATAGGCATAAGGAACAGCCACGTACGAAAAACTTGTAAATATTATTTTAATTAAGAAACCAATGTAACTAGTTAATGGCTCTTCAGAGTCATTTTCAGTTATTTACTGGATTGCTTGGGTGGATTAGGCTTTCTGATTAAAAATGCTTGATGTTCATGGTAAACCTGTATATATAATTCTTAATACAATTTTATTTTAAATTACTTTCTAAAACTGTTCACATTTTATGGTACTGTAATTGAAGCAAAGAGTTACTTGCATGGGAATAGAGGGCTGTAGATAAGTGGGAACTGAAACGAAGAACATCTTCCTGGAAGATTTCATGTGGCAATATGCAAATAAGTTTGAGTGGAAACTTGAGCAAAAGAGAACACTTCTGGTACAATTTTGAGATCAATTTAGAAGGGGAATTGGTTAGATTCTTTCAGATAAGCAATCAAACAGGTTTACGGGCAAAAAGGGGGAGTGTGGAACTAAGTACAACTGCTCTAGCAAAGAACCAATACAGTCGCAACAGGCTGAATGGCCTCCTTACATGCAGTAAATTTGTACAAATTCACGCCCAGATCGGTGATTTTACCCAAAGTGGATACTATTGGCAAGTAAGTGCACAATCTTATGGAAAGACTGAAGCTTACCTTTGTTAACAAAATAAGAGTAATGATACAAGATCCTGCTGGAATTTTCATTAAGTCAATGTTAATGCTCAGCACATTTATGGTAATTATGGTTTTATCTAATGTGTTGTATACCGTTAAGAAGGATGTTATAAAGAAAAATCACATGATCTTGTGTAACCAATAGAAGAGTAGCGCAGGCTACCTCTGTAGTCTGGAGTCTGTAGCTGTAGTAAATAGTAAGGAGATAGGGTTTGATGTGAAAGCACACATGAGTAGCTGTGAGTACCTTGTAAATAAACATAATGTTTTTTTACCTAAGAAGTATCTGCTGATCAACACCATTTATAGTATCATCTCTGCCGTCCCTCAACAACTGGGATTCACAAGTCCCAAAAAACTGGCGACGAGGATAAAACAAGGATAGAGTGAGGATAAAGTGAGCATTAATGTGAAGATACAACCAACTGGCATCAAGAGTAAAATAAGTTAACGGAAGAAATCAGGAGAAATGAAATTGGGGTGTACCTTGCACAGTAACTGTAAGTAGAATTTCCGTTCAAATTGTTGAAGCAATCCCCTCACAGAATGTCACAATTTGGAAGAATTTATCCTTTCAACCCAGCCATGGATGATTGACCTCATTATATTGAACACCTTTTTCCAAGCGAACGAGATTATGGGGGAAGAGAAGAGGCGAGCGATCCTCTTATCTACATGTGGGAATAAAGTCTAGGGCTTGATTCAAAGTTTTATGGCATCCAGTGCGCCAGATTTGAAAAATTTTGATGAATTGGTGGACCTTATGAAGGGTCATTACCAGCCAAAACTCTCGGTAACGATGCAACGGTTCAAGTTTAACTCGAGAAATAGAGTCCCGGGGGAGACAGTTGCACTTTATGTGGCAAGTTTGAAACAGTTAACAGAACATTACGAGTTTGGTACATCTCTAAATGACATGCTCAGAGATTGCTTCGTGTGCGGTGTGAATGAGGACACCATTCAGAAGAGATTACTATCCGAAACAAATTTGGATTTTAAAAAGGCACTAGAGGTCACACTGGCCATGGAAACGCCGTAAGAGATTCAAAAGCCGTACAGGGAGCACATAATGAAGGCGTCCTCCACTTTGGGCAGGAACCCCAGCCAAAGAGGGCGCGAAAATGCAAAACTCCGCCAAGAAGTGAGAAACAGCCACCGCTAGCAGAAAAATAAAAAGAAATGACTTTGCAGTGAAAACAAGGAATAATTGCAATAGAGGTGGAAACAAGTTGTCTTATAATGATTGGCAGCTTAAAAAAAAAATCAAATGCTTTTATTGTCATCAAAATGGACACATAACGAGACCGTGCAAGGAAAGACTCAGGCAGACTTTCAAACAAAAGATAAAACCCAGTGAAATCTACAATGTAGAAAGGGCTTGAAGCAACAAATTCAGATTTTTATTCATTATTTAATTTGAAGGTTGCAATGATAGAACTAATATATGTAACTATGAAAGTAAATGGCAGACCTGTTAGAATGGAATTGGACACAGGAGCTTCCACTACAGTAATTGGCGAACATACCTTCAGATATCTGAATAATGGGGAACATCAATTAAATTTAAAAGAAACTGATGCCAAGTTAAAAAATATACACTAGAGAGGACATCCAAGTCAAGGGCATTAGCAGAGTTACTGTCTATTACAGAAGCCAATCAGCAAAGCTATCAGTGTTAGTACTGAGAGGCAGAACATCAAGCCTACTAGGACAATATTGGCTGAGGGAAATCAACCTTGACTGGCCACTGAGGTTCCAAAAGGAAGCTGGATGCATTCCTGTTTTGGAAAAGGAGTGTGTAACAACTCAACAGCTTGAAGAAATGCAGGATGTCTTAAGTCAAAACATGGTAGAACAGCAAAGGAATTCGTAGAGAGCATTTTTGATGACAGAGTTCGAGTCGAGGTGAGCAACCTCTGAAAGGAAAAAGAAAACCTGCTGAAAGAGCTTCACACACCTCAAGATTCCCTCAGGTCTAAGTTTGTAGCTCTGGAAAAGTATGAAAAGAAACAAAAAGAATTCAGCACTTCTCTGAATAAACTGAAGGATGAGTTGGCACAGAAGACACAACAATGCTCAATTTTTCAGGAGGCAGCCAACAAACACAAAAAAGAAATGGAAAAGCTGAAGAATCAGCGAAATGTAGCCAAATTGACTTTGGAGGTAAACGTCACAGAATTTTCTAAGGAAAAGACAGATGATGAAATTTTGGGAGACTCAACCATTGAGTTCACTCAAGTCGAGCTCACATCTGAGAGTAGTCTGGCCAATATGGAAGTTGAAAAGAAGGCTGAGATTAATGTCAGTGCTAGAAAGAGGAAGGCCCATAGAAAGAAGTCACAGGAACACAAATAAGATTTTAATCCTGGCAGCATATGTGTATACTTTTGTACATAGACTTGGAAATCAAATTGCAAACACCAATGCACTTAGTCATTTGCCTTTACAAGAAAATGATGAGCAAGTTCTTGTGGGAAACCTTGTTTTATTGTTAAATTCCTTAGATTCCTTGCTGGTATGTGCTAGACAGATCAGAGACTGCACAAGTCGGGACCCAGTCTAATCTAAAGTACGAGAACAAGTGCTTCATGGTTGGTCACAAGAGCCTGTATCTGATTAAATGAAACTATACTTCAACAGAAGACTTGAAATAACCAGCCAGGATGGTGTCTTATTGTGGGGAGCATGAGTGATTGTTCCTTCAGAGGGAAGAAAGTCATTGTTAATTTAACTGTACAGCGCACATCCAGGAGTTTCCTGAATGAAGGCCATAGCACGCAGCTATCTATGGTGGTTGGGATGGATGGAGAAATAGAAAGCTTAGTGAAGAATTGTGTGCAGTGTCAGCAATTGCAAAAGCTACCTTCAACAGCCCCGTTACACTCTTGGGTGTGGCCAAGAAGGCCATGGGTACGATTACACATTGACTATGTGAGACGTTTTATGGGAACATTGTTGATGCCCAATCAAAATGGATGGACACATATGAGGTGAAGTCACCAACATCTTCTGCCATAATTGAGAAACTAAGTCAAAGTTTTGCAATTAATGAACTACCAGAAGTGGTCGTATCTGATAAAGGCACAGCATTTACAAGTGCTGAGTTTTGATGTTTAACAGCCTCAATGGTATCACTCACGTAAAAACTTTACTGTACCCACACTTCCTCAAATGGACTGGCCAAAAGGGCACTTCAAACATTCAAGGCAGGCATGAAAAAGTTAACTGGAGATTCCCTAGCAACCAAGCTAGCACACTTTTTTTTTATCATTATAGAACCACCCCTCACACAACAACAGGTGTAACACCTGTGGAGTTATTGATGAAACACTGTCTCAGGATGAAATTGAGCTTAATAATGCCAAATGGGGGCGGGGGGAGGGGTGGGGTGGGGTGGAGGTGGAAAGGAGTCTAAACAACTAAACATAGCTGGCATAGTCATGAGAGGAAATTTACTGTGGAAGAGACAGTATACATGAAGAACTTTGGAGAAGGACCAAAGTGGTTACCCGGTGAAATAAGTGCAGTGACTGGACTTCCATCTTACCACATGAAGGTGGAAGGCCAAGTCACACACAGACTTGTGGGTCATCTAAGGAAGAGAGAAACAAATTACCAAGAAATGATTCCACCAGTGTTCACGACCAGGTCAACGGTTCCTGTTGAGAGAACTCAACCTAGTACAGATGTGTCTGAAGTGTCTGTTGTATCTGTAAGAGTTGAGAAAACAGATTTGCAGGTACCTGCTGAAGAACCTGATGTTCAGACAACTCCAGAGAAGGAGGTTCCTGACAAAGCATCTGACGTTGTAGAGCTGAGACGTTCTACACACCTAAGGGACTGAATTTGTAAATCACTTACCTGTGTAAATAACTTTCTGGCCTAAATTTTCCTTTAGGCGGGTGGGCGGGGCTGAAGCCATCGTGGGCGGCCGCAGACCCGATCGCTGCCGACGATCAGGGTCGGGCCGCCATTTTGCGCGGGCAGGCCAATTAAGGCACGCCCAGTGCATTTTCCACTCCCGTGGAGAGCAGGAGTCTTAAAATTGCAGCGGGCGTGTACAAACTGCCGGGCCCAATGGTGACCCAGCAGTCTGAATAAAAAAAAGGCCAGACAGCCTCCTTTAGGCTGTTCACGATTGCCAGCTACAGACGGCACCGCAGGGGGTCTGCACAGCAGGCCGATGTAGAGGGAAGGCCAGAGGAGGAGTGTGGGCTGCAGGGTAGGCCAGTGGGGGCCAATGTGCCCCTCGCTTTTCTGATGACTGCCTTGCTGCCCTTGTCGCGGAGGTGGCAGCACGGCGGTGGGCACTGTTTCCCCACGATGGGAGGAGGAGGGCCCCCCACATGACGAAGCATGCCTGGGAGGAGGTGGCGGGGGGTTTGAGCTCCTGGGGCGTGGTGCGCCGAACCTGGATCCAGTGTCGTAAAGCGGTTCAACAATTTGTTGCGCTCTGGAAGGGTGAGTGCCATGTTGGCATTGGGCATTTAACCCAGCAGGTAGCCTTAGCCTTTGAGCGTCACCCCCATGTCTTAGTGTCGTGACTGCATTGACTCATGTTGGGCATTTGTCGCACGCTGTGTGGTCAAGTAGAGAGTGACCATGATTACATCAGCCTTAGTAGTTAATGAGGAGATGGGTTGACCCGCACCATGTGTTGGCCTTAGTCACACATGATTAGTCTAGGGGCAACCTGCAGGAGAGGCAGCTAGGCGCATACTCAGAAATCCAACACATGTCTTATTCACGGTGATGAGATGGTGGAAGGGGAGCCTCAAGGTGTTGTGGTCAAGAGCCATCTGCTGGCCTCGGCGCTGCACCGAGTTGCGCCTCCTCGCCATGGGAGCTAAGATTGTGTGTTTTTGAAAGTGATGGATAAATGTGTCCAAGGTGGCCGTTGGAGGATGGGGTTGGGAGCAGCGGTACTATAATTTTGTGACCGATCGCCAGTAATGTGGACAGGAGGCACTGGAGGCCTCAGATGGGCCACTGTGGTTGGGGTGTGGCGTGTGCGTGCAGAGTACATGAGCGATCAGCCCCAATAAATGGTCTTCTCTGTTCTGCAGGAGAAAAATGCGCACAATGCACATGAACGTTGGCGCATTGGAGGTGGCCAGTCCCAGTTTATCATCTTGAGCCGTTTCGAACAGCAGGCCCTGGAGTTAGAAACCCGCCATGCGCCCACGTTGACAGATGTCGGTGAAGCTGGGGTGCAGCACCAGGTGTTTGAGGTCCACAGTCCCATCCACTCTGTCTCCCCACCATCCAAAGCGCTGATGGCTGCTGCAAACGTTAATGCAGCAACACTGCTCATTCACAGACTGATAGAGTCTGACGTGTGGGTCATACACAAAGGTCCCTCGGCCCTTCAGAGTTGGGCGTCTATAGCAACTTCCAAAGTCATCTTATCCCATTTGTGACCACTATCCCCATGTCCATACATGCCATGGCATCGCTACTGCACATCCAAATACTTATTACATCTTAGGAGGGTTCATGTCTCCAACACCCTTTCAGCCAGTGCGTCCTCCATTACTCTGTCCAAAAGTTCCTCATCACCTCACCGGTAAACCTCATGCCCCTTACCTTAAATAAATGCCACCAGGTTAGTCATTCATCCACCAAGGGAAAATGTTGCCTTCTGTCCACCCGATCTATGCCCCTCATAATGGTATGAAGCTCAATAATGTGACCCGTCAATCTCCTGCGCTCCACGGCAAATGTCACTAGTGTTTGCTATGTTTCCTCATAACTCCAACTCTCCAGGCCAGCATGCATCCAGGTCAGGTACCTCTGCACTCTCCCCACTCCAATCACATCCCTCCCATGAAGCGCTGATCACAACTGAGTGCAGAAGTGTAGCTGTGGCCTCAGCAGTGTTTTCTGCACTTGCAACACAAACTCCCTGTTCCTACATTCTATTCCTCGGCTAATAAAGGCAAGTATGGCTTTGACCTTGTTATACGCCTTATGTTCCTGTCCTGCTACCTTAATGGACCTGTTGACATGCCCAGCAAGGACCCCTTATCATCCTTACTTTCCACCATTTCTTGTGTATTCCTATACCTTGTTTGTCCTGCCCAAGTGGATCACCTCACACTTATCCACATAACATTCCATTTGGCATTCCTTAGGCTATCTGACCAGCCCATCTGTATCCGCCTCTAATGTTTGGGCCTCCTCCTGACTATTTGCTACCCCACCAATGTTTGTCTTTTAGGTTCTTGAAGGTTGAGTGCATTATGAGCCTGAGGGGAAAGGGATGAATTGTGTCACTGAGTGCATACTAACTAATCCACTGTTAATTTCAGCATCATCAGAGCATGTCCACCAGGAGGAAGTGCAGATGCCCCCTCTCACACCCGAGGGGCCTGAACTGTCACCTGCGTCACACCATTTTAGCGAGGCAGGCATCAGCGCAGCGACTACCACATCGGTGGGAATTGTTACATCGGCTAGTGTCCCGGGGCACAGTGGAGAGGGCGCTTCACAATCGCTGGAGGAGATGGCACGGACAGAGAGTGCCGATGGCGCCAGCAGACGGAGGGCTGCAGGGGACCAGGCACGTGCTGAGTCCAGCAGTGATGAAGTGCCTCTGGAGTCGTCAGCCATGCAGCAGCTGCAGGACAAGTGGCCAGGTGAGCGGGAGCATCTGGCAGGGTTGCATGAGAGTGTGCTTCACCTGGTCCCTGTGGTGGAGGAATCTAGGTGGAGCTTCAGTGATGGCATGAACCTCATGTCAGAGCATCAGGCTTCCTCCATGGAGAGAATGGCAACCCTCATGGAGAAGGGCTTCCAGCAGAATAACCAGCTTCTGCTGGGAAAATGTTCTGACCTGCAAGCCCTCACAGTGCTAGAGGCCACAGCTGGTCATTGGCAATGTGGAAGATGGTCCGGGCACCAAGTGGCCCAGCTCGGTGCCCATCAACCCACGGTGAGCAGGGCACAGCAGCTGCCTGTCATCTCTGCGAGCTCCCCTCAGGGCGCTCCGGACAAGGGCAGCTGCTCCTCCGCCCCTCTGCCAGTGACCGTTGCATCCGTTGAGGCTGTGACAACTGGGGAGGTGCCAGTTGTGGAACTGGCAGCTCCCTCCCAGGCAGGGCCAGCACAGGCTCCATGGGCCAGAGGACACCCGCCAAGGTCATCGAGGCCAACAGGACAGCAGAGTCAGCAGGCTGTCTCAGATGCCACTCCGAGCGATGGGGCAGCACCAAGACGTAGCACCCGCAAACGTAAGCATAAGGCACCTTTGGCACACCACGGGTTTCTCAATGATGCTTTTGTGTTGGCCCAAGATTAGGGAATTTACATTTTTTAACTTGGTAACAACATTATGAATTCATTTTGTTGCACCATATGATGGATGAAAATAAAATCCACATGTGTTACCATGGCTGAGGGTAGCTCCTTTGTGCTGCATTTATCTGTTTCACAGACCTATCTTGAGTGTTTGAGTGGACATTGATGTTTCTGTACTAAGCCCTTAGTTGCAGCTGAAGAGGTGGAAGATGTAGCACCTAAGTGCCATGTGTGAAAGCGCCAGGCAATGCTGGCCCTGCTGATCCATGTGTGTGCAGCTAGCTGAAGGTTCGTTGGATTAAAGTCCCCCGGGCGTCCCTGCCTCCTTGGTGTAGTAGCGGGTTGGTGTTGTGCCCCTCATCATCACCCTGTGCTTCCTCATCCTCTGAACCACTGCTGGATTCATCATGTGCAGCCGCAGCCACTGCCTCAAGATCCTCATCGTCCACTGCGTCCTCCCTTTCCAGCGCAAGATTGTGGAGAGCGCAGCATGTAACCACTATCACTGAGACACGATCTGGGGGTACTGGAGTACACCCCCTGAGCAGTCCAGGCAACGGAAGCGCATCTTGAGAAGACAGATGGTTCTCTCCATCACAGCCCTAGTGGAGATGTGGCTCCTATTGCATCACTGCTCAGCTTCTGATATTGGATGGTGGAGAGGCATCATGAGTGACCTTCTGAGGGGATAGCCCTTGTCACCCAGCAGCCATCCATCAAACCGGGCTGGAGCACTGAAGAGCCCCGGCACCTGGGAGTGTCTCAGGATGTAGGCGTCATAGAAGCTGCCCGGGTACCTTGTACAGATTTTTAGAATCAGCATCCTGTGATCACACACTATCTGCACGTTCATGGAGTGGAAGCCCTTCCTGTTGATGAAGGCACTGGGCTCACTTGCTGGAGCCTTGATGGCCACATGTGTACAGTCTATAGCACTCTGGACACGGGGGAAGCCAGCAATGGCCGCGAAGCCTCTGGTTTGCTGTGCCTGACTTGCCTGGTCACAGCGGAAGTGGACGAAGGTCAATGCCCATCTGAACAGAGCATCTGTAAGCTGCTTGACACAAGTGTGGACAGCTGATTGGGAGACACCGCAAAAATCACCCACTGAGCCCTGGAAGGAGCCAGATGCATAGAAGTTGAGGGCAACTGTGACCTTCAGAGCCACTGGCATGGGGTGTCCACCCACACAGTTAGGGGAGATCTCAGGGCCAATCATCTGACAGATATAGTTGACTGTGTCCCTTGACAGTCGGAGCCTCCTTCGGCACTGCACCTCAGTCATATTGAGGTAGCTGCTTCACCATCTGTAAACCCTGGCAGCAGGATAGTGGCATCTTCTGCAGCCTTTTCCACCTTGGACAACCTCTTGGCCCTGCGCCCCTTGTGCCTGCGCCTGGCCTCCCAAAGGTGGCTCCCCTGGAGGCTGAGTGTGCATTCCTGGCCTCCTCCTTAATTTAGCCCTCCCTTCCTCCTCAGAGGAGCTGCCTCCAGTGGAGATGTCAGAACTCATACCCAGGCTAAAGGGAGGCCTCCGGAAAGCTGCAGGCCCGATAAAGATTCCTGTCCGCAGAGAGCTGAGCTGAAGCTTCAAAGTACAGAGAAAGCTGCTGGAGTTTGTTCTGAACGGCTGCAGATCACACGGGCGAGTTTAAAATACTCTCTGCAATAAATACTTCATAGAACAGATTGACAACCCCACTGAGCCCTCATATCCCGCCCGTGGATGAGTTTTGTTAAAGGGTCGCTGACCCGCCTGCCCGTTGCACCCGTGCGCTGAACCGAAGATCACATAGGCACCTGCAAATCGGCATCGATTGCCGGGTTAAAGACCTTAACAAGCCCTTTAATTAATGTCAGGCGCGCGTCACGCTTCATCTCGCGTCCGCCCAACCAAATATCGCGATGGCGCGTGGTGACATCTGGACTCTCACCCGACATCACCGTGCCCCATTTTACTCTCTGATGTGTGGGGCCCACCCCCTGCACCTCCCCCTGAAAGTTCTGCCCTCTATTTTGAGAAAATTGTAATTATAAATGTAAAACGTATTCCCGAGTAAAGGGGAGGGTGTGGTAATTCTGGTTTTACCTAATGTGTAATATCTCCTTAAGAAGGATGTTATAAAGGAAGATCACATGATCTTGTGTAACCAAAGGAAGAGTAGCATGGGCTACCTCTGTAGCCTGGAGTCTGTAGTGGTAGTCAGTGGTATGGAGGTAGGGTTTGATGTGAAAGCACACATGAGTAGCATAATGTTTTCCACCTAAGAAGCATCTGCTGATCACCTCTATCTATAGTATCAACTCTGCCATTCCTCAACAAGCGTGTAACTGGGAGTCACAAGTCCCAACAATGTTATAAAGGTAAAAACAAAAGCAGAATTACCTGGAAAAGCTCAGCAGGTCTGGCAGCATCGGCGGAGAGGAATACAGCCAACGCTTCGAGTCCGAATGACCCTTCAACAGAACTGATTTTATTCTAAAATCCATTCTGCTGAAGGGTCATGAGGACCCAAAACGTCAACTCTTTTCTTCTCCGTCGATGCTGCCAGACCTGCTGAGTTTTTCCAGGTAATTCTGTTTTTGTTTTGGATTTCCAGCATCCGAGTTTTTTGTTTTTATCTTAATGTTATAAAGGTGTTGCTTTTGAGGTGAGTTTTAAGTCTTATAGAACAAATGCCTCATTAAACAACGTGTAACAGTCCAAAGCAAAAAAAAAATGTACAGACAATAAGAAAATCACTGAACAAAAACAAAGATACCTGGAAAAACTCAGCAGGTCTGGCAGCAGCTGCAGAGAGGAACACAGCCAACGCTTCGAGTCCGAATGACTCTGATGAAGCGTTATTCGGACTCGAAACGTTAACTGTGCTCCTCTCCGCTGATGCTGTCAGACCTGCTGAGTTTTTCCAGGTATTTTTGTTTTTGTTTTAGATTTCCAGCATCCGCAGTTTTTTGCTTTTATCTTAGAAGGAAATCACTGTGTTTGACACATCCAATTTGGTAGGGGGTAGAGTGGAGATTAAACAAAAATGTCTGAAGACAAAAATTTAGAAAACAGTTATCATGTGACCTGAGAGGGTAACAGCCCTGTAAACAATATGGGGTAATAAACTTCTTCAAAATGAGTCAGAAATGCAGTAAAGGCTTTTATTCTGAATGGGTCAGTGTCGGACTGACCAGTGCACAGTTACCCACTGAGTTACTGGGAGAGTTTGCCTATTTAATATCCAACTGGGGTGACATTACCTTTGCACTCTCCAACACAGTACAGCACCACTTTAAAATGTTTATTTCAAAGTAAAAGTTGGGATGCAGCCTACTTCTGAATCATTACTTGCTCATGGGGGGAGGATTTGGAGTATGGAGGGCTTGAGTTCTATGTCACTCAGCTTCACCCAATACATTTGTCCACGCAGATGACAGCCAGACAAATCTCATGTTGCCAGTTAAGCGTTGTGCAGATAGCAGAAAGAATCATAGCCGTACCATTGTGCTGATGAAGAGAGAACAGACTTGCATTTACATAGAGACTTTCTGGCCCAAAGTGTGTAACAGACTTTGCTTCTCAGCGTAATCACTGCTGTCATATTTTCAACAGCCAATTTGCACAGAACAATTTCCCAAAAATCACAATGATCAGTTAATCTTCTTCTGGTACCGTTGGTCAAGGCCCGTGTTCTCCTGCCAAACAATGTCGTGGGATCTTTTAAACCCATCTTAATTGTCACATAAGTCCTGCGTGCGCAGGTGCAGCCGATGTGCGTGTCAATGTGGTACAGAGGAATCTTCTAGTTACAGTATCTCCCAAAACACGCCCCATTCTCAGCATTGTTGAAGGCTGATTGATTCAGGAATTTAGGGCATTCTGATCCACTATCTGAAGTTGGCATCAGCTGTTTACAAATAATGTCCGTGAGAAAGCATTGAAACATCTGTAAAATACCAAACTTTGCCAACAGCAAAGGTCTACTTTTTTATCTAAAGGGAAAGGCAAAAAAAAAAACTTTGGGATATCTGGATGTTTTAGTCTCTACAGTCTAGAATTAAGGATGGAAGGCCAACTTTTCAACTGGGTGCTGAAGCAGGAGAGGTTCACAGTGGAGGGGTGCATTCAGGAAGTCACCCCCATTGTCTTTGTAGCGAGTGCCATTTTAAACATCAGCACAATAATTTTATATAAATTGAGTTTTTGGGTAAAGAGCTCCTGTGCTCCTGTGTTTTATCTGTATTTTATATAGTGCCTAGGAAATGTGATAAAACATCCCAAAGTGCTTCACAGAGCATCCTAAGGATAGGTTTTACGACGGTGGGAAACCAGCTCGCGATCACCCGCTCAGCCTGCAGATGACAGGCCATGTTTCCTGCCATCAGACGCCAGGAACCTCATTGTAATACATCAGCGTATCATTATCAGGGCAGCCCACCGGAATTGCCCCCCCCCCTCACCAACGCTGGATCATCCAACCACGTCGACAGGAAAGCCCTCCGACGTGTTTCACAACAGCATATAAAAGGCAGCCTGCACTTTGAGGGGAACGCGAAGGTGAGTACACAGTGACATTGTGCAGCACTCGCCAGGGTCGGCATGTTGAGCTTTAATCTTCAGGGGCAGAGGGGTTAAGGGCAGCCTTGCTGCTGAGACGACTGGTGGCGGGGTGGTTAAGGGCAGCCCTGCCGTTAAATATAGCGCACAAGCATTCGGGATGGGAGGCAGTGTGGGCAAGGGAAGTGGCCACGCATTCAGGAAACCTGTATAAAGTGACTATTCCTCTGCGACTAAGACAGATGAGGCACAGCCACATTGATATGATTGCAGTCGGGCTCCTAGCTTATCTGCCCACTCAAGAACACAAAGGCATCAAAGTGCCATCAAATGGTCCAAAACTTGCCCACCTGCCACCCGCCACATCACCACCACCACCCACCCCCCTCCCCCTCCCCCCCACCCACCCCCCCCACACCCCCCACTCCCAACCTCCCCCGACACAGACTGCAAACTCATGAGCATTTTAGTGGACTGCAGAACAGTTGGACACATTGTACGATCTCCTCGCTAAAGCTAACCACGTAGCTGTCACCGCTGGAGGTGCTCACATCCCCGTGCACTGTCAGCATCCCAATTTGGACCAGTCACCCCATGATTCAAGCCAACAGTGCAGCCTTGCAGTGCGGGTTAGGAGAACGCCTGCGCCTGAGCTGAGAGCACAGCCTGCAGTCCAGTGGACAAAGCTGACGCCAATCGGTCGGGTGGAACGGGGTGGAGGTGAGTCGGGTTTTGGGCAGCCATGCAGCGCACTAATCTCTGGCCATCCAAGTGGTGGCCAACACCCTCTGGGAAGCGTTAAAGGGCCGTCACACTTAACCAGGACAGATCCATGCTAACCATGTGTCTGTCTCTTTCATCCTGCACGAGGAGTATGTCAGGATCATGGTGGCCCACAGACTGTGAAGACGATGGAGGAGAGAGAGTGACTGAGGCTCCTGGCTGTGTAGAGGCTGGAGCAGCAACCTCAGGAAGAAGGGGCAGCTGGGGCTCCTGCACACACAGCTAAAGGGCCTCAGCAAGCTGTTGCACTAGCAACACCCAGGGTCTATAGACGCTGCCTTTCATTCCTGTAGATGACAGGGAACCAGTGTCGCTGAAGACTGCACATGTCTAGGGACCTGGTCAGTCACATCTGCCAGCTACTGCAGGATTTGGTGCCACAGGGACATGGAGGGCATCCATTGCCAGTGGCTGAGAAAGTGACCACAGTGCTCAAATTCTATGCCAGTCACTCCTTTCAGGGCTCCACAAGTCAACTCTGTGGGATATCACAAGCCTCCACCCACAAATGCATCCATAAGGTCACGGTACCATCTTCACAAGGACACACAACTTTGTACATTTCACGTGGGACCAGGACAGCCAGGATGCAAGAGTGATTGGATTCACCCAGATCTCGGGTTTCCCACAGGTGCAGGGTGTGATTGGCTGCACTCATGTGGCGCTCAGACCTCTGTCGCAACACACGGTGGACTACAGCAACTGCAAGGGGTTCCATTCGCTGAATGTGCAGCTGTTGTGAGACCACCAGAAACGCATCCTACACCCTCAGTCAGTCACAGGTCCCTGGAGTCTTCCCGGGTCCACAGAGGCTGCGGGGATGGCTCCTCGGGGACAAAAGCTACCCACAGAGAACGTGTCTGATGACACCCATACAGAGGCCTCAGATTGCAGCAGAGCAAAGGTATATTGAGGCTCATGCTGCAGCTCGCAGACCATCGGGATGCTGAAGATGTGGTTCCCCCTGGACCGGTCTGGTGGGGCCCTGCAATACAGTCCACAGTGGGTGTCACACATCATCGCCATCTGCTGCGCCCTTTACAACCTGGTGCTCCAACGGAGAGACGAGCTGGCTGAGGAGGAGATGGAGGAGCTGCACGTCTCCTCCAAAGAGGAGGACGCTGACGGGGATGAGGATGAAGAGGTCCTGGGAAGTGACAACGATGGGGGCGAAGCGCTCACACTGGCCAGATGAGGCAGGTGTGCTCGGGAGGCCCTCATAGCTGCCAGATTTGTGGAGGATGATGATGACATGCAGTGAGGTGACCCCATATATCCTCACATCACACCTGTGAATGTTTGACTCCAGTCTGACTTATGGTAGCGTGAATACCCTCTGTGAGAATGCTCCTGATATGGAGATGCAGTGGAGGCCCTAATAGTCACTCGATTGCTGGAGGATGATAATGACATGCAGTGAGGACACTCCATAGATCTTCACATAACCTCTGAGGATGTCTGACTCCTGTCCGGCCGAGGTCAGATCGCTTGTGCTCTGTGAACAGAGACATGCCATAGAGACACAACAATGAAACTTTAGCATCTGATGCTTTGTCCACCTTCAGCACCTCAGCTCTTCAGGAGCTGGTGCACAGCATCAGTGGTCATAGATGCTGAAGAGATGGGGGCCAGCCCCACCTTAAAGGTGCTGACAGCACATCGAGGGAATGAGAGAACTCTGTGGCACCTGCCCACTACATTCTGGCAGCAATGACCAGCACTGTCAAGGTGCAGCTATCAGTAATGTTTCCAGGGAGTGTGAGGCTGGACCATCACTGTAGTCTGAAGGCTGCACAAAGCACAGGGAAGAGGCCCTGGACTGAGATACCTGCCTTTATCTTGTGCAGAAAGGTTTCACATCTGAGTGACAAGAACACAACTCATCAGAACAAGGAGCCATAGGCAGGGAGACATTATTGAGAGTTTATTGACAATAGTGAACAGTATGTACAAGTGATTAACACCGTGTGCAGGCTGTGCAACTAACTCTCCTTAACTTTCCTAACCCTGCTGCTATGTCTTGGTGCTCCCTGGACATCCACAGCAGAGGTGGAGGCAGCCTGCTGACTGTGAGGTCCTGTCTGTGGTGACCGTGGCGGGCATCCTCTGGATGGCTGAGATTTGGAGGGCCCTGGCCTGCTTTTAGGGTGCTTCTGTATGGCAGTGGCCCCCTTCTCAGCCTGTGGAGCTGGAGCTGCTGAGGTCACAGGAAGAGAGGAATCAGATGGGCCAGATACTCTCGGAATCACTTGGATAGATAAGCCTGGAGTGTGCACCTGCTGATCCTCCTCCCTATGAGTGCCCGGGTGCCCAGGCTGACTCCTTGAAGAGCAGGGGTAGCTGGACTGAGATTGAGCTGCCCAGCACCCCTAACGCGTACACACTGCTGGAGACCAACTATGGCATCAGCGATGGAGTTGAGCCCATGCAGCAGTGCAGGAGCAACGTGCTGGAGCAAGGTCTCCATGGCGGCCACCATCCTACCAGTGTTGATCTCAGTGTGTTAGCACGATGGCGCTATCACCTTAGACTAAAGGCAATGGATTCCTCCATCGTGCCTTGCACCCTGAGGAATGCAGCGGACATCCCTTCCTGATGTTCCCGAGCTTGCCTTTGCAGCTCCAGCAACTGTGACATGACTGAGTCCAGAGGCTCATCATCTGACTAGGATTCAGCAATGTTCTGGCCTCCAGTGGTCCTCCGAGTGCCGGGGACCTGGGAAGTCCCTGCCTCCACCTGCTGTGGATCAGACGGTGCAATGTGTGCTCACCAGATTGTGACCCCGAGGCTACTCTAAAGCTAGGTCCCACCAAGGTGTGTGTCCCTGTGCTGGTGGAGGGTGTGGGTGAGCGCTGTGATGGGACTTCAGGGAGGGTGCCTTCAGATTCCTCTCCAGAGGTTTCTTCAGGGCTTCATTAGAAGCCCTTGGTCATGGACTCTGTCAGCTGTTTGGCAGATTTGCCTGCGAAAGCAAGGGGAGATAATTAGTGCCTGGGCAGTGGACTGTGAAACAGGACACATCACTCACGGCATGGTTGTCTGATGTTCCATTGCTGGACCCTCACTTGGTAGAGCATCGCCAACCTCACCATCCACACAGAATTGGTCCAGATCCTCGCCGGCCAGCTGGATGGTTCTGTCTTCAAAGTCTGTAAGGATCTTGATTGTGCCACCAGTCTGCGATCTCTCCCTCTTGTTGTGTGCCATCTTGTCCTACATGCATGGAGATGGAGAAAGTGTAAGCAGGATGCCTGCCGGGCCAGATGATAAGTATGCCTGGCCTGTGTGGGTGGTGAGTGGTCCCATGGATGAGGTGAGAACAATGGTGGTGTGTGTGAGAGAGTGAACGGTGTTGTCCCTTGAACTAGCAGTGAGTGAGGGCCCTGTGGGTGTGTGATGGGTTTATGAGTGTGTGAGTTGAGAGTGATGAGAAGAGTGTGACTTACCCTGGCAGAATGGAGGAGATCATTCATCCTCTTGTGGCACTGAGTGGCTGTCCTCTTTTGAAGGGCATTGACCATGGCTGCCACCACCTCCCAAGCCATGCTAGTGCTGTTGCTGCCTGTTCCGCAACCAGAGCAGGGGTAGAGGTCATCCCAGC
The DNA here is from genome assembly GCF_017639515.1 of Carcharodon carcharias. Lineage (NCBI taxonomy): Eukaryota > Metazoa > Chordata > Chondrichthyes > Lamniformes > Lamnidae > Carcharodon > Carcharodon carcharias. The sequence goes on along the minus strand of NC_054480.1, from coordinate 138,988,338 downwards.
AAGCCTCCACGGCATCCAAAAGGCGTTTGAGTGACACGTCACCGAACCTGGGGGCTGCAGTCAGTTTCAGTTTCAGGGCCATATCTTCTGTGCAGCAGTGGTTGTCTGGAAGCACTTAGTGGGCAGAATTTTACGAGTCGGCGAGCGGGGTCAGGGCCTGCCCGCCAACGCATAAGATGACGCACAGTGATGTCGCGGGGAACTCCCAACGTCACCGCGCCCCATTTAAATTTTCAGGAAGGCGGGAGCGCAGCAAAATCAGCTGCGCACCCACTGACCTGTCAATGGCCAATTGAGGCCATTAATAGGGTCAGCTGAGTAATTAAAGGACCTGCCCGTCCAACCTTAAGGTTATCGGACAGGCCAGGAGCCCCGGCGGGAATTAGAAAAAGCACCAAACCTCATCCACCGGCGGGATGAGGCTTCATGCAGGCTTTAAAAAATTTTAATAAAAATTTTGTAAAAATTATGGACATGTCCCAACACATGTGACATTGTCACGTGAGGGGACATGTAAGGGAAATTTTATTTTTCTATTTTTAATATTTTTTCACGTAGAGCCTGAGGCTGCATTTAGTCTCTGGGAGATGAGTGCACTCTTTCGTGCGCATGCGCATGCTCCCCCACCCCGCCTACAACGGGCACAGGGAGCGCATAGCACTTCCGCGCAGACGTCACGCCAGGCGGGCCTTAATTGGCCCGCCCACGTAAAATGGCGGCGTGCCTCTGATCGGGGACGCCAATGGGATGCCCGTCTCCGCACGCCCGCACTTCAACTTCCCCCCATCACCCCCCCCACCCCCAAAACCCCTCCGACAGGGGGAAAATCCTACCCCTAAACTGCTGAGAAACTTTCAGAGCTACCATCATGTGGTCAGCGATAGCCATTTTATCAGCCCAGCCATTTGTGCATTTTAAAAGAAAAATAATAATTTTATAAAGCAGCCGGGGGGAACGCAATACTTTCTGGATTTCTTCCCCTAATTGGCGTTGGATTTTTGATCTAGGTTTTCACCTCGCCCAGGAGACTACACGACACCGAGCAGGAGACTCTTGATGTAATATATAAGGCATCAAAATTTATGGTGCAGGCTGGATGGACCTAGTCTTATCCTGTCTGATGTTTTTTTTGCCTGTATGTATGTCCGTATTAATATCTTACACTATAAATGTGGCCTAACATGCAAATAACACATCACAACACAAGATATGTTGCTTGCTTACTCAGCTACATAGGCTCCAAGTTCTGAAATCCACTCTCTAAAATTCTGTCTGTCTGCCTCTCTCATCATCATAGATGCTCCTTACAGCCCACCTCTTCAGCGAAGCTTCTGGTCATCTATCTTAATATCTCCTAATGAGGCTCAGTTTCAAATTTATTTGATTACGCTTCCCTGAAGCACCTTGGGATATTTTGCTATGTTAAGGGAGCTTTATAAATACAAAAAAAACCCAAAAAAACTGCGGATGCTGGAAATCCAAAACAAAAACAGAATTACCTGGAAAAACTCAGCAGGTCTGGCAGCATCAGCGGAGAAGAAAAGAGTTGACGTTTCGAGTCCTCATGACCCTTCGACAGAACTTGTTCTGTCGAAGGGTCATGAGGACTCGAAAAGTCAACTCTTTTCTTCTCCGCCGATGCTGCCAGTTCTGTCGAAGGGTCATGAGGACTCGAAACGTCAACTCTTTTCTTCTCCGCCAATGCTGCCAGACCTGCTGAGTTTTTCCAAGTAATTCTGTTTTTGTTTATAAATACAAGTTGCTTTTGTTGTTATCAATTCATATATTTGTGTTTATGTGTCTGCATGCACGAACCTGATCTGAGTTACCAACAACCTGCTGACAAGTTATGATTGGCAAGCGTCTCTCCAGTTCTACAGAGGTGAATTGCCACATAGATGTGTTTTTTAAATTGAAGAAAGCCTTGCAGTAACTGTTCAAAAGTGAAGAGAGCGGTTCTGAAATGTTTGTTACATAAAAAAATAAAATCGCGTATTCATCCTTGCAGCGCACATTATTCCCTACTTGATGTGAACAATCTAACCCATTTGCCGCTTGCTACAAATGAAGTCTGAGGGTGGTGAAAACAGGAGCATTAATACCAATGTCATAAGAAAATCTTCAAGTAAGCTTTATGAGCAGAATCAAAAAGTATATTGCACAATGGGGATCAAAGTGGCATAGGGTATGTGATCTGCTTCACTCCAGCACAGACCAGGTTGTAGAACATTCCTTTAAAGGGAGAAGAAATAAAGTTAGCAACTGATGCTAAGTCTGAAAATAGCAAGCAAATTCCAGCCTGTCATTTCCCTTCCTAACAGGTGTGCCTGCACCACATGGACTGCAGCGATTCCAGAAGGTGGCTTGCTACCACTTTTTCAAATAAATTTGGAGTTGGCAACAAATGCTGACCTTGTCAGCGACACTCACATCCCATGAAAGAATAAAAATATTAACCTCACTGACTTCATTTTGTGTCTACTTAACAGCAATTAGAGTTTACGGCCTTGAAAGCACATGGAGTTATCTTAGCAGCAGAATACATGTTGTGCATTGCATGGTATAGTGAAAGGAGATAAATCTATATAATACAGTATATACATGAAAACCTTGCATGTAGTATACACTTTTACCTCCCTTAAGAACTTAATCATGATATGTAAATAATCAGATTTCCAAAAACAGACTTCACTCTATCCGCCTACTCACCTTCAACTACACCACGAGCAAACTGCTAATAATGTATTTAAAATGCACATGTTTTCTCTTACTTTGTAATTTGGCTTCACACATCTTTAATTGACAACACTTCTACATCACACATTTTAATTCATTAAAAAATCATATTCATCAAGCAGCGTCAAATCAGAACCCAGTGGCTAACGAATATAGACATTAAAAGTAAGCAAGCCAACAATGTGTAGAAATGAGGCAAAACCAAAATCTACCAACAAAACAAAGTAGCTCCTACTTTTTTCAGCAATTTGAATTAAAGTCCCAAATGAGATTCATAACATTCAAAAACACAAATAAACTATAATTTCACAAAAACATGATAAAACCTATCTAAAAACATTGTCCTTTGCATCTTTGAATACTTTCATCAGCACTTTTGTTTTGAGGCCAAAGGCTCTGTTCAAAGCTTGAAGGTTTGGTTTATATTCTTTCCATTATATTTTCAGTCAACTAAACGTGTGCTTCCCATTCCCAGAATGACATAGCTTGATGCTATGCAGTATAATGCTTGTTCAAGAATGATTCTTTCCATTCAATTTCTTTCTCAATATTTACCCACTCATTATTTCCAAGTTAGTTCAAATTTTCTTGGCTAAGCAATTAAAAAAAGGCAGAAATTTCATTTAAGGGCTCTAAAATACATCTTATCAGAAATGAATAGTCATTTGGTCCTACAGAACTTGAGTATTGCTGAAAAAAAGAGATTTTTTGTTAAAGTTTTTCGTCTTGCACTCATCAGACAATTCGCAAGAAAATACCACTGACAAGGGAAACAGCACATTTGTGGTGTATGAGAAGAGATTGGCAGAGTGCAAATGGACTCTGATTGGTAGAAGTGATGCCACGGAGAATGCACTAGTTAATGGTTACTGACAGTTAACTGCCAAGCATTGTTTGAAATTTAAATCAGGCAGCTTGACTCTGATTAGTCAAGACATTACCCTGGGGAAAGTACCAACAAATGGCTGTCATTTATTTTGTTTAGTTGAAACAGGCACAATTGTATACATAAATAAAAACAAAAAAACTGCGGATGCTGGAAATTCAAAACAAAAACAGAATTACCTGGAAAAACTCAGCAGGTCTGGCAGCATCGGCGGGGAAGAAAAGAGTTGACGTTTCGAGTCCTCATGACCCTTCGACAGAACTTGAGTTCGAGTCCAAGAAAGAGTTGAAATATAAGCTGCTTTAAGGTGTCTGTGTGGTTGGGGGGGTGGGGGGGGGGGTGGGAGAGAGAGAGAGAGAGAGAAGTGGAGGGGGTTGGTGTGGTTGTAGGGACAAACAAGCAGTGATAGAAGCAGATCATCAAAAGATGTCACAAACAACAGAACAAAAGAACACATAGGAGTTAAATTGGTGATATTATCTAAACGAATGTGCTAATTAAGAATGGATGGTAGGGCACTCAAGGTATAGCTCTACTGGGGGTGGGGAGAGCATAAAAGATTTTAAAATATTTAAAAATAATAGAAATAGGTGGGAAAAGAAAAATCTATATAATTTATTGGAAAAAAACAAAAGGAAGGGGGAAACAGAACGGGGGTGGGGATGGAGGAGGAGGCTCAAGACCTAAAGTTGTTGAATTCAATACTCAGTCCGGAAGGCTGTAAAGTGCCTAGTCGGAAGATGAGGTATTATTCCTCCAGTTTGTGTTGGGCTTCACTGGAACAATGCAGCAAGCCAAGGACAGACATGTGGGCAAGAGAGCAGGGTGGAGTGTTAAAATGGCAAGCGACAGGGAGGTTTGGGTCATTCTTGCGGACAGATTGCTGGTGTTCTGCAAAGCGGTCGCCCAGTTTACGTTTGGTCTCTCCAATGTAGAGGAGACCACATTGGGAGCAACGAATGCAGTAGACTAAGTTGGGGGAAATGCAAGTGAAATGCTGCTTCACTTGAAAGGAGTGTTTGGGCCCTTGGACAGTAAGGAGAGAGGAAGTGAAGGGGCAGGTGTTGCATCTTTTGCATGGGCATGGGGTGGTGATATAGGTGGGGGTTGAGGAGTAGGGGGTGATGGAGGAGTGGACCAGGGTGTCCCGGAGGGAGTGATCCCTACGGAATGCTGATAGGGGGGTGAAGGGAAGATGTGTTTGGTGGTGGCATCATGCTGGAGTTGGCGGAAATGGCGGAGGATGATCCTTTGAATGCGGAGGCTGGTGGGGTGAAAAGTGAGGACAAGGGGGACCCTATCATGTTTCTGGGAGGGAGGAGAAGGCGTGAGGGCGGATGCGCTGGAAATGGGCCGGACACAGTTGAGGGCCCTGTCAACGACCATGGGTGGAAAACCTCGGTTAAGGAAGAAGGAGGACATGTCAGAGGAACTGTTTTTGAAGGTAGCATCATTGGAACAGATGCGACGGAGGTGAAGGAACTGAGAGAATGGGATGAAGTCCTTACAGGAAGCGGGGTGTGAGGAGCTGTAGTCGAGATAGCTGTGGGAGTCGGTGAGTTTGTAATGGATATTGGTGGACAGTCTATCACCAGAGATTGAGACAGAGAGGTCAAAGAAGGGAAGGGAAGTGTCAGATATGGACCACATGAAAATGATGGAGGGGTGGAGACTGGAAGCGAAATTAATAAATTTTTCCAAGTCCTGACGAGAGCATGAAGTGGCACCGAAGTAATCATCGATGTACCGGAGAAAGAGTTGTGGAAGGAGTAGGACTGGAACAAGGAATATTCCACATACAACATAAAGAGACAGGCATAGCTGGGGCCCATGCGGGTACCCATAGCCACACCTTTTATTTGGAGGAAGTGAGAGGAGTTGAAGGAGAAATTGTTCAGTGTGAGAACACGTTCAGCCAGACGGAGGAGAGTAGTGGTGGATGGGGATTGTTCGGGCCTCTGTTCGAGGAAGAAGCTAAGGGCCCTCAGACCATCCTGGTGGGGGATGGAGGTGTAGAGGGATTGGACGTCCATGGTGAAGAGGAAGCGGTTGGGGCCAGGGGACTGGAAATTGTTGATGTGACGTAAGGTGTCAGAGGAATCACGGATGTAGGTTGGAAGGGATTGGACAAGGGGAGAGAGAAGGGAGTCAAGATAACGAGAGATGAGTTCCTTGGGGCAGGAGCAAGCTGAGATGATCGGTCTACCGGGGCAGTTCTGTTTGTGGATTTTGGGTGGGAGATAGAAGCGGGCCGTCCGAGGTTGGGCGACTATCAGGTTGGAAGCTGTGGGAGGAAGATCCCCAGAGGAGATGAGGTCAGTGACAGTCCTGGAAACAATGTCTTGATGTTCAGTGGTGGGGTCATGGTCCAGGGAGAGGTAGGAGGAAGTGTCTGAGAGTTGACGCTCAGCCTCCGCGAGGTAGAGGTCAGTGCGCCAGACAACAACAGCACCACCCTTGTATACATGTTCTTTCCGTCTGCATAGAATAGGGCCCTGTGTATTAATATATGTAGCTTCCAGTACACGTAAATGCACCACATTATGAGCCCAACTGTCAACCTTAAATCGGTTGTTAGCATAATTCTTAGCACCCTGAGGGTTACTTAGCAAATGTTGTCCAATCGCAGAATCACATCTCTTGTGCTTTGAGTTTTACAAGAACGAGCTGGTTGGGTATGGTCTGCACCCTGCCCATTGCAGACGGCGGAAGAGGCATGTTGTTTGAAACGATCCACCAGTCTTTGGGATGTATGGTCTAAATACCTAGCATCACACCGGCACTGAAATTCATATATCACGTTACTCATTTGTGAAATAGGCAGAACGTCTTTTTGGCTTAATGGCAGTGTCCTGTTAGTGGCGAATACCACTTGTGTTACTCCTGCAAAGTAGCAGTGTGAAACAGCTAGTTTCACCTGTTTTTCAAATTTTTGAGATACCTTGCCTTTCCAGGGTAATCTGAGGTAGACTGGGCACTTTTCAGGGCCGAAAACGATAGCTTTGGGCCCATTCATGAGTTTGCGCGATATGTAGCGTGAAGTTATCTGATCAGGGTAACCATTATCCTGCAGGGTCCCTTTGATGCACCCTATTTCAGCATCAAGCTTGCATTGTGAGCAAGTGGCTCAGGCCCTACTTATGAGGCCAATCTTATAGCATGCGGAACTGTAAGAATCCCAACGTGTGTATTGACTAGTGAGAGTGAGCTTGTGAAAGACAGTGGTAGAGAGTCCCCTGGCAGGTTTTTCAACTAGTATGTCAAGGAAAGAGAGTTCATTTGACTGCTCCATTTCAAAGATGAATTTGAGCACAGGATGGAGTCCATTAAAACATGCAAGGAAATTATTACATGCAACTGCAGATTTAAACTGATATTAATACACAGGGCCCTGTTCTTTGCAGACAGAAAGAACAGGTACAAATACAGCGTCTGTTTCTGCTAAACAAAATAAGTGACAGCCATTCACTAGTTCATTTCCCAAGGCAATGTCTTGACCAATCGGATCAAGCAGCCTGGTTTAAATTTCAAACAATGCTTGGCAGTTAACTGTCAATCACCATCAAGTGGTGCAGTCCCCATGGCAATGCCTCCACCAACCACAGCCCACTTGCCAACCAATCAGCACTCTCTTCTCATACAGTATAAATTTGTTGTTTCCCCTGACATTGACATTTTCTTACGAATTGTCCTGACAAGTGCAAGACAAAAAGTTTCAACAAAAATACTCATTTTTTCAGCAATACTTAGAAGATATGTTTGGCAGTGACCTCAGGTGCTGGCTCCATGAGGTTATGTGGGTTCTATGCAATGACATCTAATTTGTATGGGACCACAAAGCCCCCGTACCTCTATCGTTGCATTTCTATGCTAACCTTTTGCTGCTGGAGACACAGGTGCCCAAATGATATCAAGTGGTTGCTCATGCTTGATTTAGGTAGAGACCTTCTTTGTTCCATTTCCCTTACCTAGGGGCTCAGTACAATCTTTGTTTCAAAAAATATTTGCCTCATCTTTAGAGCTGCAGACCATTTCCTTTGCCTGGACAATCTCTGGTGGGGTCGCTTACATACTCTGGAGACCACTTTGCCTCAATTTTAGTATGGCAGTATGTTATCTATACTCAGGGACAATTGTCATATGTGCAAAGCCTGTGAGTGGCTCTGTACATCTGTTTTCAATGGGCTTCTAATGAGGTGGCCCACACATCCCACTGACTCCCCACTTGGGAGTTCAAGTTCTCCCTTGTGCCTCATTGTTTTATGGGAATGATTAGAACAGACGCAAATGGCGAACAAACATATAAATTTGCTGCCAATTTTGTAAACATATTCTGCGGCCCTGGAAGTTGATGTTTCTTGCATTACCACACTCACTTTTCAAAACATCTGCAAATCGTCTATTGCACTAACATGCTATTCGATCATAATGTCCGAAAGCTTATAGTAAACAGTCATTTCATTCAACACTAGTTGTGTAATAGCATAAAAAGCTCATTTTTATTAAGCAAACATCTGCTTATATATACATACATCATACATACAAAAGCAGGGATGTGCTGCTGAGGCTTTATAAGGCTCTGGTCAGACCACATTTAGAATATTGAAGCAATTTTGGGCCCTGTATCTCAGGAAGGATGTGCTGGCCCTGGAGAGGGTCCAGAGGAGGTTCACGAGAACGATCCCAGGAATAAAAGGCTTAACATATGAGGAACATTTGAGGACTCTGGGTCTATACACGATGAAGTTTAGAAGGATGAAGGGGGGATCTGACTGAAACTTACAGAATACTGAAAGGCCTGGATAGAGTGGATGTGGGGAAGATGTTTCCATTAGTAGGAGAGACTAGGACCCGAGGGCACAGCCTCAGAGTAAAGGGAAGACCTTTTAGAACAGAAATGAGGAGAAACTTCTTTAGCCAGAGAGTGGTGAATCTATGGAATTCATTGCCACAGAAGGCAGTGGAGGCCAGGTCATTGAGTGTATTTAAGACGGAGTTAGATAGGTTCTTGATTGGTAAGGGGATCAAAGGTTACGGGGAGAAGGCGGGAGAATGGGGTTGAAAAACTTATCAGCCATGATTGAATGGCGGAGCAGACTCGATGGGCTGAATGGCCTAATTTCTGCTCCTATGTCTTATGGTCTTATGGCCTTATAATTATTGCATGATTTCTTTATCCATTGGTGCCAAAGCCTGACCACTGGGCGGAGTTTTCTGTGCCCACTGGCGTCGGGCATCATGGCGGACGTGAGTGGACAATATGGCAGGAAGGCCAAAAATCAGTTTCACGACGTCATAAAGCCAGTTTGTAATTGTCCACCCCGCCTTTCAATAGCGGGCTGCGTTTCCCGCTACCACATGCCGGGAACTGAATTTTAATACATCTGCTCGCCAGAATCATGCTCGCACTAATCGTACTAATTTATTGCCCATCTCGGCGGGAAAGCACATCGGTGCAGAACACATCTTGACAAGTGTGACATGCACAAGTCAGGACTTACCACCGGAATCTTGCTCACATCGCAGACAGCCGGGGAGCAGAAGGTGCTGGAAACCTACAGCAATGGCACCCTGGAGGAACGGTGCACCAGATGCTGGGTGAACTCTCATGGACATGCCTCTGCCACGAAGCAGCTCACAGAAGTTCAAAGGTCACCGTTGAGCGTCTACTTTGGGACATCTGTGTCTTGGCCATGGTCTGCTATGGGTGATCGTCGAGGGGTGTGGAGAGGAAGGTATATGTTTGACTGGGAGGGGAAGGTGTATCGGGGGAGGGTGAGGTTGGGGGGGAATGATGGTGCTGGGGGTGGGGTGATGGTGATATTGGGAGGGGGTAGGGAGTACAGGGGAGGAGGGTGTAACAGGCAATTAGGGAGGTAGGCATAAGGAGGGAGAAAGATGTAAGGGAAGGAGTTTGGAGGGGGGGAGAGCTTCGGTGGGAGGAAGAAGTTCTGAGGAGGGAGGAGTCCAAGGGGAGGAAGGAGTCCGGCGGGGGGGAAGAAGGAGTAAGGGGGAGGAAGAAGTAATGGGAGGACGTCCAGGTGAACGTGCAAGGGAGGGTTCTGTGGAGTCAATGACTGCCTCCTGGGGAGTGACATGAGGATGGGCTTGGTAGGGTAGAATGGTGAGAATGAGAGAGTGCAGAGTGAGCTGGTAGGGTGGGAGGGTGAGGCTGTGATGAGAGTGGTAGAAAGGACGGCAAGGGTGGTTGGTAGGGACTCGGAGGCAGACGCTGTCCTTGGGGGTTGAGAAGGAGCAGTTCGGGGAGGTCATTGTGGATGGGGATGGGATTCTCAGGAAGGTAGCGAACGTACACGTTTACCTGGACATCCCCAAAAGTAAAGGGCTATGGCTGGTAGGTGACAGTGGGGAGGTGGATGATGATGCTACGGGGGTCGACAGTGATGGGGGAAAGGACGTAGGTGACTGAGGACGGGAAAGGACAGGGGAGCTGAAGTCAAATTTTACCAGCACCCTGCTTCTAAAACTGAAAGTGAAAGGAGGTACGGTTTGGGTGGGAACAGGTGCTGCATGGGAGTGCGATCAGTGGGTGGGTAGAGATGCAGCTCAGCTCAGATGGACATATGAAAGAGAACATGAAAGAGAATATAAAAATGCTCAGGACATTGAGATAAGTGTGATGCGGGAAGGATCCGCGTGTGAGGGAGAACGCTTGCATGAGGCTCCGAAAGTCCCTGCCACACACACACACACACACTTCTCCCTTCAAAACCACTTGTCGGCTGGCTGAACTGTTCGTGACAGGAGTGATGCAGTGGGAGGACTTGCAAAGCTTGTCAATGAAGCTGAAAGACACCATTACCCAATGGGCCGTGACCTCCATGCTCCCCAGCGTCAGATTTGGGGGGTACCCCAAAGGGGTGCTGGGGGATCCCTCTCAGAAGTTCAAAGCCAAAGGTTTGCACGGTAATTTCCCAGGAGTGTACCACTTCCTCTGGGCAATTTCCCTGCACTGGGAACCATCCAAAAATGTGGTTTAACTCGCATTAAATTTTCTCAGAAGAAGTTAGAACAATTAACCTTCTTCTAACATCTGGGTAACTATTGGAAAGACCCAGACTGACCTCACGGGACTCCCCATAAACTCCTGATCCAACCCCCCTCCAAGGGACTCCACCCACACCCCTGACCTGGCCCATGGGACCCCCCACCACCAACCCCCGACCTCTGTTTCTTCTAATTCCTGCCGGCCATCACTTTCTGACGCTAGTTGGAAGTTACGGCCCGTTATTCAGCGAAAGTGAATATATTTTCAGATTACAAAGTGGCAAAATGTGTTCACCCGTGCATCCAACTGTGATCAGAATTTCTTAACTTTTCTAGGCTAAACACTTCTAGGTGCTGCCCAGACATCTGCAGCAGGTGTGGAGACAGCCTGTGCAATGGTTGGCCCTGTTTCCTCTGATGACTTCAGTGTGTGTCCTCTGGAGATCGCAGGCTTTGAGGACCCCGGCTTGCTTTGGCTGCCCTCCTATGGGCTAGCTGCTCCCTCTGCGTTGACAGAGGACGAGGTTGAGGGGGGGTCACAGGCAAAGAGTATTCTGAGGTTCCTGAATGGTCTGCGCGCATCTCCGTGTTCTGCTGGACCAGGGTCTCCATGGTGTAAGCCATCCTCCCATGGAGACCTCCATGCGTGCACATGTGGGCAAAACTTCATCAGACAGCAGGTGGATGCACACCTCTGACTTGCATGTCACTCTGCTGAGGGCTTCCGAAAGCTCTGCGTGACATTCCCCTGCCTTCTGCTGACTCTCCACGATGAGTTGGAAGGCCAAATGCAGACGCTCATCTTCTGAGTCGATCCTCACAGACGCCTCTTCCTCAGCAGTCCTCCAAGTGCTGGGGGCTTGGCTGAGCCTTCCTCCTCCTGCTGCAGACATATATCCATGCAGTGACCACCAGATTGTGAATCTGAGCCTGCTAGGTCCCGTCGTGGTGTGCATCTCTGCACTGGTGGGGCGGGGGGGGCGGTGGTAAGCACTATAGCGGGTCTTCCAGGCTGCTTATTTTCAGCTCTTCAATGGAGGAGATGTCTTCTTGGCTGGAGGTGAGGATGTGGATGGAGCTGGGGCACTGGTTGGCTGAGGTTTCGGTCCCTTGGTAGAGTTCCCAGTGAACCAAAGTGGAGATAATTAGTGCATGGCAGCCAAGTCAAAAGCAGGAGAGAGAGCACTCACATTTTCATTGAGAGAGGATTTATGGGATGCAGGATCCTCATGTAGATGTTCGCCAATGACCTCACTTTCACCGCAGGCATGGTCCATGTCCTCACCAGTAAGCATGATGGCACAGTCCTCAAAGTGAGTGAGAGGCTGATGTGGGCCACTCTACTCAGAGTCTGGGACCTCTCCCTGCTGTTGTGAGCCAGCTTCTCCTGCATGAAAACAGATGGGGAGTGTGTGAGCTGGATGCATGGCACTGTGTGGAATGTTTGTGCAGTGAGCGGAGCCATGGATGGGATGAGGACTTGAGCTCAAGCTGATATGAGCCTGATGGGGATGTGAGGGTGTGCGTGAGAGTTAATGGTGTTGTCCCTTGGGCTGTGGGATGTGTGGGGAATCTGGTGGTCCCTGTAGATGTGTGATGGGTTTGTGAGTACGTGTGAGTTGAGAGTGATGAGAAGAGTAAGTTACCCTGGCAGAACGGATGCGACCATTCATCCTATTTTGGCAGTGGGTGGCTGCCCTCTTTTGCAGGGCATTGACACTGACCACCACTGCCACCGCCTCCCATGCTGGATTGGTGACCTTGCTTGCTGGTCTTTGGGCAGAGCGGGGATAGAGAGCATTGCAGTAGGTCTCCACTGCATCAGTAGGCACTCAAGGGAAGTGTCACTAGATCCGGGGGCAGCATGTTTCCCCACTTTGGCAGCCACGGCTTTGCAACAGTTTCCTATCCCCTGAAGAATGCTGGCTCTTTGCAGGGGCCCGGTTTACTGACGGCCTGAGGTCTCAGCGGGGTGGACGAATGAGAAGATGCCCCACCAGTGACCCGACGTGTTTCCCAGGAATGTACGATTAATGAGGCGGGATTGGGACGACAAGCTGCTGACATTATTTTCTTCCCTAAGGAGGTCAGTGAGCGCCGAGTTTCCAAGTATGAATGCAATGTGACAGCTTCTAGCATATCATTTCCACAGCCCCGGGCAAAACCTGTACAAAGCTACCGCTGCTGAGGAAGTTGAGGGGGTTTACCATTGGAGCTCACAAATCCCTCGGTGTCTCATAATCAGAAGCAACTCCAGATTGGTGACAAGGTTTATTCCCAGCTGGAGTAATTACTATTGAAACTCCGCACTCTTTGTGCTTCACACTGCTGCCTGTGCCAGCTGTGATTGTGGAACCTGCTGTGCCGGGTGATTCTCATTCTAACTTACCCTGAGTGTATTGCACAAGTAAAATCGAGACACTTGGAGCTGCAGCCCCACTTTCCCTTATCACCAAAATGTGTAAACGGGCTTAGTCGGGACTTGGCAGGTGAATCAAGAGAAGAACCAGAAAGCACAAGGGGATCTGATTTTGGAGGGGGAAATCACCCCAGTTTACTGCTAAAAAGAAGTCACTAGCCTCAATCGATGTCGCCAAAAATGGCATGTGCTTCCTGAACTAATTGTTGAATACTCTGTACCTATTGTGTACTACATAGCATGTTTGTTTTTCCATACGCAATTATGTTCTAAGCTTTTAAAGAGGCTGGATTGTCCAATATGTGCAACTCATTAACCAGGCCATCCTGTATTACAGGGTTTGGCCATCCCATCATCTGCTCACATATCTCCACTCAACCTCATCAACACCTACACTTGGGGGCCAAATCTTCTCACAAGATGAATGTAACAACAATCAGCACTTATATAATGCCATTAACATTGCAAAAGGCCATTTTAAAAACAGGAAAAAATAGCACCAGCCAATTCCCCAGCAATGAAGTGCTATTTCTGTCCACATAACTGGGGTTTTTGAGCAGAAAAATTATACTTTGCATTGAGTGATAGACGTTTTCTCATTTTTAAATCCAAACTAGCTGCGCTTACCAATGCTCAGCGTGGAGCATGTAATAGAAGAGCAAAGGACTGCAGATGCTGGAAATCTGACTTTTAAACAGAAAATGTCGAAAATACTCAGGCAGCATCTGCGGAGAAAGAGACAGAGGGTGGGATTTTCTGCCCCTGCTCACCCCCTGGATCATCCGGCTGGTCCTGGTCCCGCCTGGGGCCTGCCTGGGATTTTCACAATCTCACAAAAGTGCTTCTCTTAGCCGCAGTGAAGCACTTTTGTAGTCAATATTGTTGTGCAGGGAATTCTGACACCCAATTTGCACTTGGCAAGATTCACAAACAGAAAGGACCCGACGCTGGGATTGGGGGAGAAATTGGATTTGGGTGCTGCAAGGCCCCTTAACGTTCCAAAGTGGAGTGTGCGGCACACGTGCGCACTTCTGATGCAACGTGTGCCACTAATATGCGGAGTGAGTGACTGAGTGTGAGAGTGAGTGAGTGAGCGAGCGTGAGTGGGCAAGGAAATCCCAACCAGAGTTAATGTTTCAGGTCTACGATCTGCATTAGTTCTGAGGAAGGATCACTGACCTCTGTTTCCAGGCGGGCTGAGCATTTCCAACACTTCCTATTTCTAATGGAGCGAAAATAACCCCTTTTGCCAGCCATCCAAAAAGCAATCAGGCTCTAGTGAGCCTCTCATTCCCCTTCAGCATGAAACACAGCAACAGCTGCCTGCGATCTGGTTTGAAACAACATTAACTATGAATTTTTAAAAATGCTAACATATGAAGAAACATAAACAACTTGCTGAGTAAAGGAAGTCAATGTCAAAGCAATAAATTGATCATTTATAAAAATGAGTAATTAATATAAATGACCATTAAGAAATGTCAAGCAGCAGAGCAAACTAATAAAACCTGTCTTTCCCTTTTTGCTTAAGGAGCAGAACTAGAGAGAGACAGACTAGGCCCCCAACTCCTTGTCACCCAGGAAGGGGGAGGGGTCTGGGGCTAAGCTAAGGAGTTGGGTTAAACAAACACCGAGCTTGTGTTCACCTCTGGTGGTGCACAATCCGAGCTGACCTCAGAGGAGTTCTTGTGAAAGTGGGGATCGGAAGCGGGTTGCCTTTCAGCCTGGGTTTACCTCCTCTCCCGGCCCAGTGTGTGTGTGGATAAGCTTTTGGGGAGGCAGGAGGGTGTGTTTGCGTGTGTGTTTGTATGTGTGTGTTCCGGCTAATGCCCATTTTCAGGGTGTTCTCTCTCTGTCTCACTCTTGCATGAACTCACTTTCAGACACACTCACACTCACTCGCTCACGCCCACTCTCACACTCACTCGGTATTTTAACGGAAACATCGGGCAGAATTTAGCCCTCGATGGGCAGGCGGGCAGCCGAACTCTGCTGCCGAAACGGGGCCTGCCGCCATTTTGAGTGGGCGGGCTACCCAACGGGAAGCCCTATGCGCTTCCTGTGTGGGGGGTGGGGGGTGGTGTGGGAAGGATTCCCCGAAAGAGCGCACTGCTCCCTGAGACTAAGTGCTGTCTCAGGGAGATTGGTGACAGCTTAAAAAACCTCAATAATAGAAAAATAAAACAATTATTAACATGTCCCCCTCATGTGACAGTGTCGCACGAGATGGGACTTGTTAATAAATATGACGCACCAAATGGGGCTTGTTAATAAATATGACATAAAGTTTAATAAAGATTTTTAAAACGGACATGATACCTCAGCCCACCGCTGGATGAGGTTTCATGTTTTATCGAGTTCCCGCCGGGGCTCCTGGCCTGCCCGCCAGCCTTAAGGTTGGACGGGCAGGTCCTTTAATTGGGTTAATTATCCTGTCAATGGCTTCAATTGGCCATTGACAGGTTGGCGGTTGGACAGCTGATTTCTTTGTCCACCCGCCTTCCTGAATATTTAAAGGGGGAGGGATGACTTCGGGGGTTCCTCCCGATGTCATCCCGCGTCATTTTCCTGTCGGCAAGCAGGCCCCGCGCCCAAATCGCCGACGGGAAAACTCTGGCCATTATGTTTGTGCCATTAACCCTTCACCAATATGGCACACTTTGCATCAGAAGCATGAGCGTGTGCTACAAACTCCATTTTGGAACTTTAAGGGGCCTGGTAGCACCCAACAAACCAATTTCTCCCCCAATCACAACATCTGGTCCTTCCTGTTTGTGAATGTTGCTAAGTGCAAATTGGGTGTCAGAATTCCCTGCATAACAATATTGTCTACAAAAGTACTTCACAGTAGCTGAGATAAGCACTTTTGCGAGATTGTGAAAGGTTCTCTATAAATAATTTGGTAGGCAAAATGGAACCAGGACCACACCATCAACTCGAGGGAAGAGAGGTCAACACCAATCCAGCCATAGATGTTGGGGTCGTTTATAGAATCCTTTACTGCTGAGCACTTCCTTGCACTATCATTTTGTCTTGCACAATTCAGATTGTTTCTTCTAGCCACAGGCTCAGGAATTCATAAAATAATCTGCATTCCTGTGACAAAACCCTCCAATATATTGAGTCAATCTTGGCAAAATAAGTTTGTGTAAAGTAACTTGGAACAACACTGAAGCCATCAGTGAAATTTCTGTTGAAGATTATTGTGCTTTCTCCTTTTACTAATCAGAGCAACCATCTTGGATAAAATGTTATTCAGAAGTAAAAAGGGTCATCATGTGCTTGTCTAAAGTATATAGATTCACAGTTTAACATTAATTATTTGAAAGTTTAATATTTATAAATGATCATTTTAATTCATTTTATTACATCTAAAAACTGATCTCAACTACAGATGCAATATGATAATGTCAGACCAGACATAATATGTCTAAAGACAACTGCATGTTGGAATTCCAAATGGCTATTCTTTATATTTGTGTGAAATCAATCAAATTCTTCAGCCTGATTCTTGATAGGGGCGGGCTGGAAGGGCTAGGGTCACAGCAACTTTGAAGGAGGAGAAGTCGGGACATCAACAGCTCAAGGGAGGACTCGGAGGGGAGTTTGGGAGGGGAGGGGAGGGGCCAGAGGAACATCATCATTGAAGGAGGGGAAGTTGGGAAACCAAAGGCCTTGTCAGGGTAAACTAAACAAAATGGCACTGGGCGCTTTCCCTTACATTGTGCTCAAACAGCCTCCAGCCAGGCCTGAAGAAGAGTGAAGAGAGCACGCCCAACAGAAACAGAACAGTGCACGATGTAAGCAAGAAAGGAGGGACCGGGGAGTCTGGCGCATCCTACTCAGCCAATGACTATTGTTGAGAACAACAGCAATCATTGGCCGAGTAGCCTGTCAATTGGGGTGGTCTACATTCCAGATTGGCTGCTTTGGAAACTGCAGTGTCCAATGTAGCCAATCTGGCATTTAGATCATTCCCGATTGACAGGCTACTCAGCCAATAAGCCCGGGCCTCCCAAGAGCATGGGCCCCAGTGTTTTGCATCTTGTGCACCTCCCTCTCCCTGGCCCCTGGATGGATGATCAAGATTTGGAGCGAATTAAGATATGGGCAGCAGAGTTTTGGATTAGCACGTTTATGCAGCGTGGAAAATGGATGGCTGACCTGGAGCACATTGAAATAGCCAAGTCTCAAGGTAACAAAGCCATACAGGAGCACGAGGCAGGGTTAGAGTAAGGCAATGTCTTGGAGTTGGAATAAGACAGGCTGAGTGGTGGAGTGGATATGTGGTCGGACGCCCAACTCAGTCTCAGATGCAACAGCAAGATTGCGAACAATTTGGCTCAGCTTCAGACATTTGCCAGGGATGGAAACAGTGTCCATGGGGAAATGAAATTTGTGGCAGAGACTAAAGACTAAAATGGCTTCAGTCTTCCCAAAATTTAACTCAAAGAAATTTCTAGTCCCCAACATTGGATGTCAGACAAGCAGTCTGACGAAACAGGCAAAATGGAGGGATCCAGGGAGGGGGTGGTGGAACTGAGCAGAGTTCTATTAGCATTAATGTGGAATCTGACCTTGTGTTTTCGGATGATGTTGCCGAGGGGTAGCATGTAGATGGGGCGTAGAAGCGAGACAATGAGAGATCCTTGGCAGGCTCCAGACGTAATGCTGCAGGACCGGGGATAGAAGCCATTGTAGGTGATTCTGTGCCTATGATTCGACAGGTAAGAATGGAATCAAGCATGGGCAGTTACATCCACTTGGTTAACAAAGGAGAGCTGTTGGAGGAGCATGGTGTAGTCATCTCTGTGGAAGGCCACAGATACATTGAGAAGGACAAGGAGGGATAGTTTAGCACAGTCATTATCACAAAGAATTTGATAGTGGCTGTTTCAGTGCTATGGCAGGGCTGGAAACCTGTCATAGAGTCACAGAGTTATACAGCAGAGAAACAGGCCCTTTGGCCCATTGTGTGCATGCGGCCATCACCTGATTGGAAGGATTCAAACGTGGGATTGTAGGAAAGATGGGCACAAATTTGGGAGCTGACAGTACATTCACCATAGGACGTTGGACAACCCTATTGTAGAACAAGATGTGACTTTAGGGACTCCACTGGTTTTTGGCATAATCGTGGAGCTGTGGGTTTTATCCTGGAACCAACACAATGTGATTCACTGCTAGATGACTATCTTGATTCCAGTGAAGGCAGTGGAGATGAAGCAAAATGAGACTTGGCATCTCCATACTCTGATTCTTGTGCCCTTTCATGTACAACCCAAAATAACAGTTAATTCAGTATTCAAAGGGTTTCTGTATTGTATTAATTAATACAATCTCTTTTTGCAAAACTCTAATACATTTTGGAAGATCTATTAAGAACATATTGAATTTTTCTTTGAAGTACAGCACTAATCAACAGTCAAATGGTACTTGGCTTAAAGTAAATATATAACCCAGTTAAAACCAGATGCTAATTATATATATTATTCAAAAACAGAAGAGCAGATGCAGAATCATACTAAAGAATGGACTGCAGAATTCTTACAGAAGGCCCAATTTCTGCTCCCCAGTTCCAATTCCCTGACTCCACAAACCAGACTCGGGAGAAAATGCTCTGAATGGTTGGGTTTTTGTGCTAGGGGTCAGGGGTTGGGGGAGGTGGGGAGGTGGTGGTGGCATGCAGTGCTTATTGGAGTTGGGCCCGAATATGCCAGCAAACAGTGTGGCGGCAGCCACAGAGGCTGTCAGGTTCCGAGGCCAGTCATTTAAAAGGCCCACCTCAGTGCTCTGGGACTTCATCCCATGTGAAATAAAATAATAAAATAAAGAACAGCCCTCTGGCACTCATGCCTCAGCCCCTCATCACCCACAAAACACTGCCCATGTCCTATCCATGCCAACTCATGCCACCTCATCCACCCCCATGGCCCCATGCCAACCTATGCTCCTCAACCCACCCCATAGCCCCTCCTACCTCCATGCCAACTCATTCACCCATACCCACCACCCTCATGCCAACTCACCAAGTATCCACCATCGGCAGACTTCAGGAGCCATGCTGAAATGAAATAAACTAAAGTTCTAAGTATCTATTATAGACTTCATTTTATTAAAAAAACCACTCATTGATAAAAGTCCATTAAATGCATTTAAATTCCTTCAAGTACTTAATCCCTTTAAAAACAAACATTCACTTCTAGTACTTAATCCTTTATAAAAACAAACATTTGTATTCATAGCCCCACATCAAAACCAGCTAATCCCTGTGTAACCCACTTGGAGCTGTCAATAAAACTGTGAATGTACAGATCCTCCCCCTCCCCATAGTGATAATGATAGTTTGTGGAAGCAGTCAAGCAGAAATAATCCTATAGCGCCCTCAGGCTTGTGTCAACAAACATCTATTGAAATTGCAAGCACAAGTATTAGTAGGCTGCTATTTTTCAGAAATTTTAAGGTAGTGGATTTAAATGACTTGACAGCTTGACAGTTCCACAGAACTTATCCTCCCTTTACACACATTAAGGTGGACTGTTAACCATCTACTGGGCCTCTCCAAAAGAGCACCTGACCTCTCCAAAAAAAGCTCCAGTGGGCTTAGAACTTTCCCTCAAGTGTTTAAAGGCCACGAGTCATGTTTCAGAAAACTGGGCGACAAAAATTGCTTCTGAGTCAAGGCAGCTGCACTTTTAAATGTGCTGCTGCCTCTGTGAATAGCAGATGCATGAATTATCTCCTGCCTCGGTTTCCACCCCTTATGCCAGGCTCAGCGACAGGACGTCCAGAATCAGGACTCCGTCACGATTTTGGCTATGTGGCAGAGCCCTTCTGACTGGTGAGAATTCACGCCTGATTTTTGTCAATCAGGGATATGGAGAAATTAAAACACAGCTTTTAACATTTTGGAATTTCCATTACATCTGGTTAAAAAAAAATTACTCCTTTTCAGCTCTCCTCTCCCATTAAACAGAAGTAAATGTTCAATCGCAATTGATGTAAGACCATAAGAAGTAGGAGCAGGAGACGACCATTCAGCCCATCAAGCCTCAGCTTGAGCTCCACCATTCAATATGGTTGTGGCTGATATTTGGCTTTAACTCCACTTTCCTGCCTACTCCCCATATCCCTTGGTTCCCTTAGAGACCAGAAAATCGCTCTATCCCAGCCTCTAATACGCTAAGTGATGGCGCGTCCACACCTTCCGGGGTAGAGAATTCCAAAGATTCATAACCGTTCAAGTGAAGAAATTTTTCCTCATCTCAGTCCTAAATGATGGGCCCCTTATCCTGAAATGGAAACTTGTTGTAGATTTCCCCAGCCAGTATGGAAACAATGGGCAGAATCATCCCAGATTTGCACTAAGTGCGGTAGTGGGTGTGAAAGAAGACATTTTACACACCGGCCGCAACGGCGGGTTTTCGGGTCATGTCACCCCCCCTTCCCGCTTCATAAATTACGCAGTCACGGGAAACATGACAGATCTCTGGGGGCCGGCCTCCGATTTTGCCCACCTTTCTGCTTCCTCATGCAGGGCACCGTATTTAAACTACAGCCACCTGCACACTTCTAAATGCTCGCAGCCCAGGACTGCTCCGGTGAAGACATGGCCCCAAAACCCAAGAAGAATGCGGCCACCCACCCCCAATTCAGTGACACATCCCTGGGATACCTTTTAGATGCCCTGGAGGCTTTCACGGTGTCCCCCTAACCCCACTCTGGCTGCAGGCGGCCCATCAGTCTCACCACTCCAACTTGGGAGTTGGTGGTAGAAGTGGTCAGTACCAACACTACACACAAGAGGTCGGCCATCCAGTGCAGAAAATGGATGAATGACCTCACCTATGCCACCAGGTTAAGTCAACCAGCTCATCACTCTCAACACACACTCACAATCCCACTACACATTCACTGGCATCTCACTCACTGCCAGCTCAAGGGACATCACCACTCACACACATCCTCACATCTCCATCTGGCCTAATTTCCTCTGTAGACTGCCTCCTCATCCTGTCCATGGCTCCACCCCACACACACATGCCTACCGTCTCTTTCATTTGGCCTGGCATGCACTTTGCTCACACTCTCTCTGTCTATCTTTATGCAGGACAAGGTCGTACACAATCAATGGGAGAGGTCCCTGACCAGGGGTCAAGTGCCAGACATCACCCTGATCAAGAGTTATACATTGGAGCTGGCCAGAGAGGACGTGGACCATTCCTGCGGCGATGGTGAGGTTGGTGGCAAGCATCAATGTGATGATCCTGCACTGAATCATTCCTCTGTCAATGCTACTCTGAGTCCACTGTCCTGTGTGTAATGCTGCTGCCAAGCACTAATAATCTCCACTTTCTCCCCTAGGCACATCTGCCATGTCGCCCTCAGGCAACCTTAACCCCAATTCCAGCGCCAAGACGACAGCACCATTGAAGACCCATCACAGCGCCTACCCACATCCTCCACCAGCGCAGAGATACACACCTTGTTGGGGCCTAGATGTAGAGTAGCCTCGGGATCACAATCTGGTGAGCACAACACACAATCTGCTCCACAGCTGGCGGAGGCAGGGATATCTGTGGTCGCCGGCACTAGGGAGATAGCTGGAGGCAAGAAATCTGCTGAGTCTGAGGTAGCTGATGAGTCTCTGGACTTGGTCCTCAATCAGTTGGTGGAGCTGCAAAGACAATCACAGGAACATCAGGAAGGGATGTCTGGGACGCTGCTCAGATTGAATGAGACAATGAAGGAGTTTGTCCACCTTCAGTCTGAGGTGATAGCACCGGCATGCCAACGATTGAAGTCAGCACTGGCAGAATGGCAGCTGCCATGGAAACCTTGGTCCAGGACATCAGCCCTGCACTGCTGCGCGGGCTAAACTCAATCGCTGATGCCATAGTTGGCCTCCAACAGTGTTGAGAGGGGTGCAGGGCAGCTCAATCTCACTCCAACTTCCCCTTCTCCTCAAAGAGTCAGCCAGGGGCCGTTGGGCACCCATAAAGAGGAGGACCAGCAGTTCGACACCCTGGGGCCATCCAGTCAGGTGTTTCCGGAAATGTCCAGCTGATCCCAATCCCCTCTTCCTGTGATGCAATCATCTTCAGCTCCACAGGCCAATGAGGGTGCACCTCACCCACAGCAGGACATGCAAAGCAGGCCAGGGTGCTTCTGGTCTCAGGTCTCCAGAGGACATCTGCTAAGGTCATTACAGACAGGGTGTAGCACTCAGCAGGCTGCCTCCAACTCCGCTGTAGATGTCGGGGGAGCACCAAGACATAGCAGTAGGGTCAGGAAGGTTAAGAAAGTGTAGTTGCACAATGTGGGCACTGGTGTTAATCACCTGTACATAATGTTCACAATTGTAAATAAACTCCCAAGAATGTCTCCTTGTCTATGGCTCCTTGTTGTGATGAGCAGTGTTCGTGTCACTCAAGCGTGAAACCTTGGTTCCTGCACAAGATAAAGGCAAATATCTCAGTGCGGGGCCTCTTCCCTGCACAGTGTGTAACCTTCAGACCAAAGTGCTGGTCCAGCTTCACCCTTGTTGGACACATCAGTGATGCCGGCACCTCGATAGTGCTTGCCATTGTCGCCAGAATGTCAGGGCAGTGGTCACAAAGCTCCATCATTCCTTCTGTGTGCCCCCAGCACCTTTGAGGTGGGGCTGGCGCCCCCATGTCTTCAGTTTCTGTGACCAGTGATGGTGTGCTCCTGAAGGGTATAGATGCTGAAGGCAAACAAAGGAATAGGTGCACTTCACAGTTGCGTCTCCATGATATGACCCTGATCACAGAGCACAAATGAGCTGCCCTCAGCCAGAAAGAGTCAGATATTCATAGAGGTTGTGTGAAGATCTATGGAGCGTCCTCGCTGTATACTGTCATCATCCTCCTGGAACGTTGTCACTAACGGGGCCTCCACTGTGTCTCCATGACATGAGCCTGAGCACAGAGGATATGTGCACTGCCATCAGCCAAGCAGGAGTCAAATGTTCACAGATGCAAGGTGAGGATATCAGCACTGTCCTCACTATGTCTCGTCATCATCCTCCATGAACCATGTAGCTATGAGGGCCTTCCGAGCATGCCTGCCTCTTCTGGCCAGTACGATGGCTCATCACTAGTATCTTCACCTTCAAGGACGTCATCATTGTTATTCCCTTTGACATCCTCCACGTTGAAGCAGACGTGCAGCTCTGCCATCTCCCCCTCAGCCAGGTCTTCTTCCGGTTGCAGCGTCGGGTTGTGTTGCGCGCAGTAAGCTACGATGATGCACGACACCCATCTGGGGACTGTATTGCGGTGCTCCACCGAACCTGCCAAGGCACTAGAACCTCATTTTCAATGTGCCAATCGTTTGCTCCAGTAAAGTCCAGATCACGGCATGATCCTTGTTATACCACTGCTCTGCTGCAGTCTGAGGCCACTGCACGGGTGTCATCAGCCAAGTCCTCTGTGGGCAGCCCTTGTCCCCAGGGAGCCAACCCCTCAGCCTCTCTGGACCCTGGAAGATGTCGGGGATCTGAGACCTGCTGAGGATGTAGGAGTTGTGGACGCTCCCTGGGAATCGTGCGCAGACCTGTACGATGCGTTTGTGGTGGTCACACACCAGCTGAACATTCAGCGAGTGGAAGGCTTTGTGGTTGAATTAGTTCACTGTTTGTTGCCATGGAGATCTAAGCGCCATGCGAGTGCTGTCGATGGTGCCCTGCACCTGTGGAAAACCAGAGATCTGCGCAAATCCCTGTGCTCTTGCTTTCTGGGCTGCCTGGTCCTGGGCGAGATGCACAAAGTTCTGTGCATTCATGAAGATGGTGTCCGTGACCTTTTGGATACACCTGTGGATGGAGATTTGCGAGATCCCGCACAGGTCACCTGTGGAGCCCTGAAAGGAGCCACTGGTGTAGAAATTGAGTGCCACGGTCACTTTCATGGCCACTGGCAGTGGATGCCCTCCATGTCCCCATGACACCAAATCCTGCAGCAGATGGCATTTGTGACAACCAGTTCCCTGGACATGTACAGTCTTCACCCACACTGGATCTCAATCATCTGCTGGAATGGCAAACACCATCTATAGGCCATGGGTCTAGCAAGGAGCCTACGAGTGATGGCTCTCTGTGGATCTTCAGCTGCGTGCACAGCAGGCCCTGCCACCCATTCAACTTGGGGGTGGTGCTTCTCCTTTTACCAAGCCAGGTATCTCTGCCACTCTCTTCTTCTTCTCCGCTCCCTGTAAGCCATGAAGCATACCACTAAATCACCACGCTCCATGATCTTGATGTTCTCTTCCTGCAGGATCAAAGAGAGAGGTGCATGGGTTAACCTATATGTTCAAAGGACTTCTCTTGGCTAAATCTCAAGGCCCCTTCATGCATGCCGGAGAGTGCTGGCCACCACTTGGATGGCCAGTCTGTGGCGCACTTCATGGCTGCCTGAAACCCCACCCACCTCCGCCCCACTCCACTTGATCGATTGGCTGGAGCTTTGCCCATTGGACTGCAGGCTGTGCTCCCAGCTCAGGCACAGGCATTCTTCGAACCCGCGCTGCAAGGCTGCACTGTTAACTTGAACCACAATCGATACTGGTCCAAATTGTAATTAAGACAAAGCAAGGGGTTCTGAGCACCTCCACCAGTGACTGCACCATGACCCCTTTCGCATGGGGATTCTACAACCTGACCAGTTGTCCAATTTCTCTGCTGCTCCCTGAAACGCACGTTAATCTGCAGCCTGCGCCCAAGGGGTGGAAAGTTCTGGAACATTTGGTGGCACTCTCATACTTTTGCATTGCCTGAGTGGGTAGAAAAGCTTCAGAGGGCCGACTCCAAGCATATCAATGGGGGAGCTGCTGCTGAACAGTCTCAGCTGCGGAAGAATATTCACTTTTGGCAAGTTTTTCTAAATCTGTAGCCGCTTCCCTCACCCTGCAAACCCCCCTCCCCCAACCCCCACCCCAGCATGTGCTTTTGTTCTGTCCGTGCCTCTTTGTCCCCCTCATCCCCCAGCTCCAACTGCACTAAAGCCCTTGCTCTGGCGCCACACTGAAAACCAACTGGGAAACTGTGACTTGCCTCTGCACCAGCACCCCTCCCCCGAAAGCATGGCGCCTCTTCCAGGATGTCCTACGGGCGATCCTTGTGAGCGTTGCGCAAGGTTGTGTGCAATCACCTCCGAATTCCCCTCGAAGTTCAACTCACCAGGTGCACGCCTGTTAAAGGCAGTCGTGAATCATGCTGTCCTGAAGTCACGCCGACGTGGGCAGTAAAGTTGACATGGGGGGTGGGGGGGGATGACTCCAGGCATGAGGGCGCAATAATGAGATGCGAGTGCATTAAACTTAGTTCCTAACATTGGACGGTGGGAAATGCGACCCACCGTTGACAGGCGGAGCAGACGATCGCAAGCTGGTTTCACGACAGAGTAAAACCAATTTTTGGCCTTTTTGCCATATTGTCCGCTCCTGCCCCCCGTGATGCCCATTACCAACGAAAGCAGAAAATTCTAGCCAATGTCTCAGTGTCCATCCGGCCAAGACCCTTCATAATCTTGAATGTTTCAACGAGCTCCCTTCTCAATCTTCTAAACTCCACAGAATATAGGCCAAATTTAATCAGCTTCTCGTCTTAGGGCAACTATTTCATCGCAGGGACCAATCTAGAACATCTTGCTTGTACTGCTTCCAATGTAAATATATCCTTCCTTAAATATGGAGACCAAAATTGCACACAGTATTTCAACTGTGGTCTCACCAAGCCCCATACAACTGTAGCAAGACTTCTTTATTCTTGTACTCCACTCCCCTTGCAATAAAGGCCTACATGCCATTTGCTTTCCTAATTGTTTATTGTATCTGCTTGCTAATTTTTTTACGTTCCTTATCAAAGTGTCTCTGAACAGTAACATTTATAAGTTTCGCGCCTTTTAAAAAATATTCTGCTTTTCTATTCTTATGAGCAAAGTGAATAGTCTAAGACTACCCCACATTATACTCCATCTGCCATATTGTTGACCACTCGTTTAACCTGTCTATATCACTTTGCAGCCGATAATGAGAGAATAGAAATGCAGATTATAAGATTCCACTCAATCAACTAAAACTACTCCAGCATTTGGATAAAAATAGTTGCGCTCTGAGTGAAATATAAACAATGTATTAGGCAATAAACTCTTTCCATTGCTGTTTTTGGTTACTGTACAAAATATTTTTAGTGGAGCAGCAAGAATGTTTTTTTATGAATCTTCTACCCTCAAAGCGTTATAAAAAAAACACCTGTCATATCAGAAGTAACAGAATCTTTTACTGGCGTATAGCTATAATGTGTCTTAAAGGTGTCTTATAATGTCTCATAAATACCTCATTTTTAGGTTTTGATGTATAACAAACTCTAGGGATTAAAAAGAATCAAATTACAATAAGGAACCATATAACTATTTGAAATAGCACGTTTTATAAGTATGGAGAGAGCACAGAATGAGATTAAACAGATAACTCTTTCAGAGACCTGGCACAGCAATAACCTCCTCTACGTTATAACATCCCATGATTATAGTAAAATGACATGAAAAGGAGTAGTATTTTATATTGTTCACAAAAAATATAGGGAAATATTTTCCTCCATGTGCTACTTTGAACGACAAAGGACTGGGCGTAAATAGGCTAGTGAGATCCATTGAAAGATCTTAGAGTTGTTTTTTCACCTAAAATGTCTAAATGGAAATTAACATAAAAGGTTGGCAGTTAAAGAATTGCATTTCTTTATTGGAAGCCTCATCACTTTTTTTTTTGTAATGTTGATTGAGGAATTGGCTGGGACACGAGGGATAGCTCCCCTGCTGTTCTTTGAAATAGCGCCATGGGATCTTTTACATCTCCCCAAGCAGCCGGAGGTGTTAATAGTGTGTTAATTATATTGTTAGTTGAAGAACATTGTTTAATGAAGTACTTGGAGCACATATAAATGTGGGATAGCTGGCACACTGGAAGTGTGGAAGGAGAGCTGTAAAACTGAACAAAGTCAATAAATTCTCACTATAAAGAAAAACTCCGGGTCTTGTTTTCAACTTCATCAAATGGCTTGGATCGCATTAACAAGATGGAGCAAAGGGAAGCAGAGTGCCAGCATCTTGCACACACTGCTGACCACAATTCATATTGGTGCAGAGAGAAAATGATGAGGGGATCATTGCAGAGCATCCACGGCTCTGGCAGAAAGCAGCAGGGAGACTGGCAAGAGTAAGCACTAGATATTGTGAGTGCCAGGGTAGTTTTATTGTGCTCAAGCCTTGGAGTGCGATCTAAATCTTGTGGCTTAGAGGCGAAATTGCTACCCACTGAGGCACAGCTGACAGGCATTAGACAACGGGCAGCAGCATCAACAGCACCAGCCCCCTGACCCACCCCGCCTTTAGCAACCCACTCGGTGACCAGAAAATTGGCTGACCTCGCGTGACCTGATGAGAGGATGGGAAATCATCTTCTTAAAACTTAAGGTTAAGTTTAATTAAGAGCTTGGGTGATCTGTTGCACCGCTATTAACTTCCAGAGGGGGCAATTTTATGAATTTATGCCTTGTGAATTTGGGCAGCACGTCCCATGGGATTTTCTCTCATTGGAGGGAATGTCTTTCAGGGACACTGACCCCCTTGCCTGAATTCCCAATCTGTGAATTCATAAATTTGCCATTTCAAAAGCTTAAATGTGAGTGTGTACGCACTCGTATGAATATGAGACAAGGCGCTCAACACACATGGATGCCTCTTTGTGGCCACTCTTCTAGATGCTGGAGATGGCATTAACATTACTATCGTAGCCTTGGAGATCTGGGGCAGGACTTTCAGGTTGGCATTCGGGCACGGGTCCGACCCGCTTGAGCATAAAATAGCACACGGTAATGTCAGGCGAGCGTCCCGTCGTCACCCCGCGTTCACGCGATATTTTGGTCGGCGGACATGCGGAAAAGTCGGAAGCATGCCCGCCAACAATTAAGAGGGCAATTAAGCCCGTTAGAGTTGTAATTGTCCCAGGGTTTCTCGTGGTCTGTCCAACTTTGCAGTTGGTGGATGGGCAAATCGGCCAGGCGGCCTTTGCATTTCTCATGAAACCTCATCCAGGGGCAGGATGAGGTTTCCGTTGTTAAGTTAAAAAAATAAAAATCTATTTTTACAATGTATATGCTCAGGTGACTGTGTGTGATGCTTGGACATTTTTGTTCCGATTTTAAAATCTTTATTTAATACTTTTGAAGTCTCCCGTTCCCTGAGGCAGCTCCCTGCTTTCAGGGAGCTTTCATTCCGCTCCCCCCGCTTACATCAGAGCTCACCCTCCCCACCGCCTCCCCCCGCCCCACCCACCCCGGCAGCGCTGAGCATTTCAGCGCGCGCTTCAGGCCAGCCAGGGTGAAATCGCGGGCGGGGGCCGATCACGGTCAGCGGTCTGTTCCTTAGCCGCTCCTGCACCCACCGATCACGCCCGCCTGCCCACCGACCTGAAAATTCTGCCCCTGGTTGCACAGAATAGGGGACTGGTACTGACATGACGCAGTTTTCGACTTTGAAAGCCCAAGCTTGGCGTTGCCTATCACGCATTCTGCTTTACCTTGTTGACCCTGCCTTCTCTTTCACTCATATTAATCTTGCACTATAAATCTTGATCCTTCCCCCTTGTTTTCGGATTATTTAAAGGCATCTGTCAGCAACGTTACTAAATTAAATTGTTGCACGTATAGTACAGATTGAATCAGAAGTGCTCTTAAAATGGAGCCTTTCAACAAACAACCTTTCAAGCTTTAAAAATGAAAAATCAGAGATATTTCACCGTATTGTGTTTCTCTCTTCCTTCTACTAATCTTAAACCAAAAATCACTGCAGGTTTAAACTGACAGCCTCCATAAAATTTTCATCAAGGAATGTGTTGAATGTGTTATGACGGCAATTATTTTGGATATGAAATTTGAAGACCAGCAATAATAAAAGATTGGCTTTGCTACAAGGAAAGAAATGGTGCAACTGCTGTCTACTAATGAAAAGAATTTTTTTCTTGAGAGTGTTTCCATTTAATATTTGGAATGGTTAAGTAGGCACAGGCTGCAGTTTAAAAAATATAAGGAGTCAAAGAAGTTGGGAAAATCTTCAGCGAGCTGTACCATTTGAATTGCATGACTATTAAGTTGCTTTGCAAATAATCAATCATGAAAAAAATGGATATCTGGAAATCAAAGTCTTTCTTTCTGTGAAAATAGGGTATGTTTCTCAAAAAGATGTTTGTCAACACCCAAAATCTGCAAGATTGGATTAATTGGAGGTCTTAATGTGTTTTGCAAATTAAGGAGTTAATAAGTGTTTATTTTTTTAATACAGTTTCATTACATCGTCACAAACTGTGATGTGTTAACTGAGGAATGACAATTTCACTTACTCTCAATACTCCTCTTCATTCCTTTTCTTTCCCCAAATAATATGATTGGGCGGAATCAACACGGATTCATAATAGAAAAATCATGTTTGACAAATCTGTTATAATTTTTGCAGTCAAGAGCATAAGAAATAGGTGGAGAAATAGACCATACAGGCCCTTGAGCCTGCTCCGCCTATCTGGAACAGGAGCGGTGGCATTGAAAAGCTTTATCTGGCTTTAAGAACTGGAAGCTTTGACAAAAATCTATTGCGCAACAATTAGATTTTTATCACAGTAACATTTCCCTATCTTCTCCCTGGATCCAGCTCTCCATCTGCCTTGAATAATTTTAAGAAACAGGCTCTTTCCTTTTTTTAAAAAAATAATTCACTAACAGCAGCCACAGTGTGGCTGCCAAGCCAGGCCTTAAAGTGATCTGCTTCCCTGCTGTGCCAACTCCGTTCCCTCCCCTGCTCTCCCCATCAGCTACTAATTGGTTGGCAGACGCCCGGTCCCCTCTATTTAGGCTTCAGCCTCGATGCAACCGTTGACCAATTCCCGGTACATGTCAGGAGGATTGGTTCACAACCTGGAAATAAACCCGCCTTCTGATTCGCACCTCTTCTTCAAAAATCCAACTCAAAATATTTGTTCAACATCTTCTGCCATTTCCTCGTTCCCCATGATAATTTTTCCTGCCTCTGCCTCTAGGGGACCAACTCACTTTAACTACTCTCCTCCCTCTTATACACTTGTAAAAGATTTTAAAATCTGGTTTGATGTTCCTGGCTAGTTTACACTAATTTTAATGCTTACATGGCAGGTGGAATATAATGTGGAGAGGTGAGAAGTTATCCACCTTGGTAGGAAAATTTGGAAAATGGTGAGTAACTGGGAAATATTGGTTTTCAGAGGGAATTGAGTAAGCAAAGAAAGTCCACTAGACTGATCCCTGAGATGAGGGGATTGTCCAATGAGGAGAGATTGAATGGATAAAGCCTATATTTCCTAGAATCTGGAAGAATAAGAGGTGATCTCATTAAAATATATACAATTTTTTTTAAAGGGCTTGATAGGATTGGTGTTGGAAAGATATTTTACTTGACTGGGGCATTTGAATCTAGAGTTCAAAGTCTCAGAATAAGGGGTTAGCTACTTAGGACTTAGGTGGGGAGAAATTTCTTCATTCATAGTGTGCGACTCTTCAGAAGTGTCTATCCCAGGGAGTTGTGGATGATTAGTTGTTGAGGATATCAAGACAAAGATTAATAGGTTTTCAGGTACTAAGGGAATCAAGGATATGGGGATAGTGTGGGCGGGGGAATTTGAAGTAGAGGATCATCCATAATCATATGAATACAAGAACACAAGGAATACGAGCAGGAGTAGACCATAGTGGTGGAGCAGGCTTAATAGGCCTCTACTTCTGCTCCCTTTCTTATGTTTTCATGTAGTAACGATGGAATAGTGGGTGCTAAATGTAGGCTGAGGGTGGTTGTTGGGCATTATAAATAATTCTTAACCCTACATATGGCTGTGCTGTACCTGACCTAGCAGTGCTTGAGGCTGACATGAAAGGCAGAATTTTCCCCGCTAGGCCTGAGGATCCTGTTCACGGGCTCAAATAGGGGTCAGAAGCCCTCACTGTGTAGAGAACAGAGCCTCACCTGTGAATTTCCTTGAATTGACCAGTGTTATGGCACAGCCGATGGTAAATGCTGAGCTGCTCAAATCCCAAAGGGAAACTTGAAACAACTGCCGCAGCTGTTTTGCAATTTGCACATTTGTTTCGAGATGTGTGTCTTGAATTCAGTAGTAATAAGTCCACTGAGTCTTAGCAGGTTTTTACAAAATTAAATTAAACATTTATTAATAAAAGAAAAAGATTTTAAGCATATTACTAATATGATAACTCCTAGTTCCCTTGATTAATCTAACTCCCAGTTATATCTCCGTCAAGGCAATAGCAAAAACACATAGATTTAATCATACCCAGGCAAAGCACACACCCTGGACAGTTGAATTTAAAGTGAGTTTTTCTCAGCTTCGGTTCCTTGCAGACAGCAGCTTGAGGCTTAGATGCTGGAAGCTTTTCGCACTTGTGTTAGATCTTAACATGCCTGCCCTTACACACAGCCTTCCCTCCTTTATACATATTTTCCCCTTTGAATGCAAATTCCCATTGTTTCGCTATGTCTTTGGACTTTACCTCTCTAATAATAAAAATCTATCATGGTACTAATTTTACCAGTAATTTTTGGGAAAAATAAGCACACTGGGCCAAATTTTGCCCTTGGCGGGGGCAGGCGGAACAGTCAAGAAGCCGGCCGCCACCTGCGATTGGGAACGGACCACGATTTCACGCTGGCGAGCCAATTAAGGGAAGTCGGTGAGGCGGTCGGCCCTGCATTTCTCCGATGAGTGCCTCGCAGCCCTGGCAGGGGGTGGAAGCCAGAAGGACACCCTTGTTTCCATAGACGGGAGGAGGAGGCGCCCGCACGTCACCAAGAAGGCCTGGGATGAGGTGGCATCCAGGGTGAGCAGCCACAACACGGTGAGGTGCACGTGGGTGCAGTGCCGGAAGCGCTCCAACAATTTGCTGTGATCAGGAAGGGTGAGTACCCATGTTGGCATGGGTCAGTGTGCAGAATAGTTAAGGGCTGACCACTCCCCCCGTGGGCCTCACGGGTGTTAGGGTATGAGTGGCAACTGTCAATGATGCCGGAGCTGGCCAAGGGAGTGAGCCCTGGCTGCTTGCACCGAGTGCCTGGCGGCTCGAGGGCCATGAATCGGCTGAGCCCTGCGAGTTGTTCCTGGGGTTGGCCAGGCTGCAGTGGTGATGCAGGTACATAGTGGACCAATCAATGCTCCTCTGTCCTTTCAGGAGAAGACATCCCATAGCAATATTGGGAGGTTTTGGACTGGCGGGAGACCCCCACGGCTCCTCATCCTCACCCACTATGAGCAGGAGGCCCTGGAGTGCGAGAGGTGGCATGCACTTCGATCGGTGAAGCTGGGGTGCCAGATGAAGGTAAGAGTGCAGGGCACAGAGGTGAGAATGTTGGTTATTGCAACCATTCTAGTGTTGTCTCTATATTGATGTAAGCCTCAAACCTGGAGTCCCCATTGATAGTTGGAAGACGAGGACACCATGGTGCAGATATCTGTTGTCTCACCAGGGTGCCTGGCATGCACTGTGACAGTGTCATGACTTAAACTAACGACATGTCCTTTGTCTTTTTAGGCTCACCAGGAGGCGCTCGCCATGAGGACCCCTGACCCCGGAGGACCAGTATGCTCAGCACGCACCTGTGTCACACCCTCTCCATCAAGCAGGAACCAGCGCAGATACCAACACCTTGGTGGGCTTAAGATCGCCGCCTAGTATCTCGGTGCATATTGGTGAGGGCATTTCACATTTGTTTGAGGAGCAGGTAGAGGGAGAGAGTACTCAGGGTGCCGGCAGTGGGACAACTGCTGGGGACCAGAGCAATGTTCAGTCGATGGCTGATGATGGGCCTCTGGAGCCGTCCATTAAGCAGCAGATGCTGGAAGACCAGCTGGGTGTGCGGAAGGAGGTACATGAGGGAATGTGTGCCATGGTCTCCATTTGGGAGGAGTCCCTGTAGAGCATGCCCACTGCGTTGACCCTCATGACTGAGCACAATGCCTTCTCAATGGAGAGAGTGGCGATTCTCATGGAGAGGCTGCACCAGGCACACAATCAGGAGTCTCTGGGGATGCACTCAGACTTGCAAGCCCACACACCAGCACTGACCTCAGGTGGTCACTGTCAGCGTGGAAGATGGATTGGGCACCCAGTATCCCAGCTCTGTGCCCATCCATCAATGGTGAGCAGGGAGGTCCAAGGCACAAGCTGCTTGTCGTCTCTGCGGGCTCCTCTCAGGGCACTCTGGAAGGTGGCAGCAGCTCCTCCATCCCTCTGCCTGTGACTGTGGATTCTGATGAGGCTGTGATGACTGGGGAGATGGCAGCCGTGGGACTGGCCGCTCCCTCCCAGGCGCAGCCTTCACAGGCTGTCTCCAATGCCTGTGCCAGCGAGGGGGGAGCACCTGGCAGCTGTGAAAATATCTTCTTCCCCCTTGCTGGAGCACAGCATACAACCAGTTTCAGTCACACCTGCTCTGGGGGGTATTGCAGTGCACCCTCTGAACAGTCCAAGCATCAGAAACGCATCACTCTATCATCGCCCTTGTGGACTCATGGCTCCTGTTGTACTGCTGTTCTGCCTCTGTTCTTGGTTGGCGGAGAGGCGTCATGAGCCACCTTCTGAGGGGATAGCCCTTGTCACCCAGCAGCCATCCATCCAGTCGGGCTGGAGCACTGAAGAGCCCCGGCACCTGGGAGTGTCTGAGGATGTAGATGTCGTGGGAGCTGCCTGGGTACCTTGCACAGACTTGTAGAATCAGCATCCTGTGATCACACACTATCTGCACGTTCATGGAGTGGAAGCCCTTCCTGTTGATGTAGGCACCGGGCTCACCTGCTGGCGCCTTGATGGCCACATGTGTACAGTCTATTGTAGCCTGGACGCAAGGGAACCAAGCAATCGCTGCAAAGCTTCTGGCTTGCCCTGCCTGGCTGGCCTCATCTGTATGATAATGAATGAAAGTCAATGCAGGCCTGAACAGAGCTTCGGTCACCAGTTTGACACAACTGTGGGCAACTGATTGGGAGTCTCCTCACAGATCCTCCACTGACCCATGGAAAGAGCCGGAGGCATAGAAGTTGATGGCTAAGGTGACCTTCAGAGCCACTGGTATGGAGTGTTCAGTCGGAGCTGATCTCAGGCCCAATCATCTGACAAATGGAGGTCACTGTCTCTCTGGAGAGGCAGAGCTTCCTTCGACATTGCACCTTGGACATACTGAGGCAGCTGCATCGCCGCCTGTAAACCCTGGCAGCGGGATGGTGCTGTCTTCTGCGGCCCCTTCCGCCTTGGACTTCCTGCTGACCCTGTGTCCCTTGTGCCTGCGCCTCTCCTCCCACAGGTCACTCCCCTGGAAGCTGCAATGGGACATGTGGCCTCCTCTCCCTTCTGCCCCTCTCTTCCTCCTCAGAGGTAGCGCCACCAGCAGAGACCACAATCCCCATTAGCAAGGTTATGGGAGGCTGCCTGATACCTGGAAAGGCCCATATGGTCTGAATCTTCCGGGGGCCTGGAAGACACCAATGAGTCTTGAAATGTAGGCTAGAAATGCTCAGGATGCAGCTCTGAAGTGAAATCAAGCTGCCCAGTTCATATAAGCAACCAGCAACATACGATCTCCAAAACTCCTCACTACTCACATTGACAATGCTGCTGACCCTTCTTATCCTGCCTGTGGATGAGCCTTTGCAAATTGTGGTCTGCCCGCCTGCCCGTGCGGCGGCCAAAAATTCGCACAGGGTGTGTAAACTCGGAGACAATTAGTGTGTCAAGGGCCTTAACTGGCCTCTTAATTAATGGCGGGTGCGCCTTCATCTCCCTTACCCGCCCACCGAGATAAACATCGCGAGAGTGCACGTTAACATCAGCACGCTCGGCCGAAGTCAACACGCATTATGTCACACTCGAACGAGTCGGGCGCGTGCCTGCCCGCCAAGTGAAAAATTCTGCCCGCCGTTTCTTAACTTCTTTTGGCTGTGAGTAACATTTCACCCCCTCTTTCGAATTCAAGCTACTCTGGGTTATTTCAAAATGCAAATGTTCCCTTTACACTTTATATTCTAAAACTTCACCCATGTTTACCTATTTATCATTTCAAACCTAGCTTCCCTTCTTACATCCAAGCCCTCAGACCAGCTGTCTTTAATTCAGTTAAGTCCTAGACACACAGACATACATTGACACAGACCCCACTATTACTCTACTTTACAACAAATTCCATTGTCATTATGAAAATTATTATATCTTCCTGACATCCCCCTCCTTATTAAAAAATGAACTGTCATAATTTAAAAAGATAGCTTCATTTCTGAACCTATCTTACATTACCTCCTATACTTGTTACACTATTACATTACCACTTACATACATTAACATAATAGACATACAAATCCTTGGTATCAACAGAAAGCATTCCAGTCCAGTGTCTAGGTTTTAAATGTCTAACTTCCCTTTAAGTTTCAAACTCTTGACAATGCATCTGCAGTCAGATTTTCTCATCCAGCCACATATACAATCTGTAGATTAAATGATTGCAGTAATAAACTCAATTTGAATAGTCTTGCATTTAGATCTCAAAATTTGTTCAGAAACTTTAAGGATTTTGGTCTGTATAAACAATTGTTTCTGACAAATTGTTCACAATGTAAATTTCAAAATGCTGCAATGCTGACACCAGACCCAAAGTTTCCTTTTCAATCATTGAATATCTTCTCTGTTGTGCATTCAGCTTTTGAGAAAAATGCCCTATCGGTTTTTCAGTTCCAATTTCACCTTTTTGTAACAGTACAGCCCCAATGCCTATATTACTTGCGTCAATGGCCAACTTAATTTGCTTGGCATAATTGAGTACTGCCAAAACTGGTGTTGTAATCATTACAGTTTTCAAATTGCTAAATGCCTTCTGACTCTCCTGTATCCATTGAAGCTTCTTGTTCTTTTTTAATAGTTAGGTCAACGGAGCAACAACTTGGCTAAAATTTGTTACAAATTTCTGATAAAACCCACTCATGCCCAGAAATCTCAAAACTTCTCATTTTGTAAAAGGCACGGGGAAATCATTGATAGCCTTGATTTTCACATCTCTCAGAGCCACCTTCCCTTGTCCAATGATATGGCCTAGATATGTAACTTGCACTTTTGCAAATTCACTTTTAGCCAAGCTCACCGCCAAATTAGCTTCTTGTAATCAATTAAATAATTCTTCCAGACGCTGTAAGTGCTCTTCCCATGTCTGACTGAAAACTATCAAGTCATCAATGTAAACAGCACAATTGCTCAGACCTGCAATTACTTTGTTTGTCATCTTTGAAACGTTGCAGGTGCATTTATCATATCAATTGGCGTGATTTTAAACTGATATAGTCCATCTGGCATCACAAAAGCTGATACCGCTGTTCATTTCTCCAATGACAGTACCTGCCAATACCGTCTTAGTAAGTCAATCTTTGTGATAAACTTTGATTGTCCCACTTTCTCAATACAATATTCTAACCTTGGTATAGGATATGAATCCACTTTTGTTATCACATTCACCTTTCAATAGTCCACACACAGTCTTTGTGTTCCGTCCAGTTTCAGTGTCA
Organism: Carcharodon carcharias; assembly: GCF_017639515.1. Classification (NCBI taxonomy): domain Eukaryota; kingdom Metazoa; phylum Chordata; class Chondrichthyes; order Lamniformes; family Lamnidae; genus Carcharodon; species Carcharodon carcharias. The sequence goes on along the minus strand of NC_054480.1, from coordinate 138,951,640 downwards.
GCACACAACAGGTGAACTCCAGTCACTACAACCAGGCTCAATGATATCGTTTTGAAGCATGAATTTATTTCTTTCTCTACTCATGATAACTTTGCCAATTTAATTTATACGGATGTTGCCTTATCGAAGATGAAACTTCTACATATATAACACGTATCGCTAAATTTATCCTCCCCAGCTTATTTCCACAAATGGCTTTATGTGACTGCAATAGCTTCTCCAAATCACTTTGACACTTGACTGGAAGGGAACTCAATATTACATTTAAATTTTCAAGTACCCCCTCATTATCCAATTTGATTAGAGGAAAATCAATTTCAGAATCCTGCATTTCTACCTCTTTCTCTTTATTTACCACCACTAACACTTCCATCTGGTCATCTTCCCTGTCAAAGTGCTTTTTAAGCATATTTACATGACACACCCTTGGCTTCTTTCTTCTATCTGGAGTATTTATTAAATAATTTACTTCACTCAGTTTCTTATCAATCCTGTAAGGCCCACTAAACATTGTTATTAATGAGTCAGTTTACTGTCGAGAGGCCATCTCCAGGCAGCTGTTCTGTTTTTCTCTCACCTCCAGAGTCCTGGAGGCAAACTAAAAACTTCCAATTGGCCTCCAAAAATAGCTCTGAACAGGCTATTGATTCATTGAATCAGCTACTGGTTGCCTGTGGGTGGGTGGAACTGCTGGCCCTCATCTTGCCTTAGGGATAAGACCCTGGGATGGACTGGAGCTGGGGAACTGGCATGCAGGCCAAAGGCTTGAATTTTTACACCGTTCTGCCTCTGTACCACACCCACCAGGGGCTAAAAATCCTCCCCTAAATTCCTGATATGTGAAAAATTCCATTCGTCAACACTAACCTCCCCCATCTTGATGAACTTAATAAAAAAAAAGAGGTCAAGGGAATGTTGTACGAATGCGTTCAACTAAAATGTGGTCATTTCTACGATTAAAGCTTCTAATCATAATGTATGAGAAAAATAGTCAAAAAAGGCTTTCAAGCCTTGAGCTATTTGGTGCAATGACTATTAGAAGTTATTTAAAAGAATAGTCATCCCTTTTTGACAAATAGTAGTGTGTGCTGTTTCAGTTTTGTTGTGGTGTGCATGCTCTGAGTTCTTAGACCTTCATTGTTTCCTGTGATTCCAAAAATGATGAAGTAGTTTATAGGCGCTGCTGGTTGACCTGTAACAGTTTATGGCATTTGTGTTTCTTGTTGATTCGTGAAACATTCCATTATAAAACTGACATCTGCCTTCAGTTATAAGTGTGACAGTCATGCTGAGATATGAGCTTGGGGATGTTACGTTATTCCTGTACATTGAGTAGCTTAAAAAGATTTTCCTTGCAAAACACTGAGAAACAAAGTTCTAGCAATTATTGTGGTATGTGTGACGGCTGCATCATCCATGGTCAACAATGGGCACATCAACTGATGTTGTAAATGAGCTACAGATGGAACAGGCTAACCTGATGAAGTTCATTAGATTATATGGTTTTAGTTCAGGAGTAAGTGATGGATTTTCACTGCAGTCTATTTTATATTCAATTAATCTGCTACCAGTTTTTGCTGGCCATCTTTTACATTTGCTTGTCCCATTGTAGAATTAATTTACCAATTTGCCTGCCAGACAGAGGAATTTGGATTTTTTAATGGGCAAATTGTTCCGCAGGACCAACTAGATTCTTTGCCCAAATTCTCAATATGCACTCTCAGGACTCAGGTATTGTCAAAAAGCAACATACAACATGCGCTGGAAATATGAACACTCAGCACACTGGGCAATATCTGTGTGGAGAATGGGTTCCAATCCAAAGTCATTGATTATAAACACTAACCTACCTTCTTCTCTCCACAGATACTTCCTGACCCACTGAGAGTTTCCAGCAGTTTTGATATGCTTGTTACGAACTCTAAGAGTACAGTGTTTTTAGTACAATGTCTTTATTAGAATTCAATGTAACATGATTGTCCCCAGCTTGAGTCTCATGGCAGAGGTCACATGATTACAGCAAACCAGGTAGGACCTTTAGTATAGGATTGCATTTCAATCCCAAACACCCCCTATTCAAAATGAAAAAATATAAATTTCCATGCACTATCATGTGTAACTGTGAGTTATTCAAGTTACCCACTATATACCCACTGTTCTCATGCATTAAGAAACTGTTCCTTATTCTTGTCAGTCTCTGCACATGCATTGCATATTCGTTAAATTGTGCAGGTGTGCATGTTGTCATTGGCTGTTCAGCTGGTTTTAAGAAGGTTTACCTGATTAATACCTGGAATGGGTGGGTTATCTATTGAGGAAAGATGGTCAGACTAGGCTTGTATCTGCTGGAGTTTAGAAGAGTAAGAGGTGACTTGATTGAAACAAATAAGATCCTGAGGGGCCTTGACAGGGTAGATGTGGAAAGGATGTTTCTTCTTGTGGGAGAGTCTAGAACTAGGGGTCACTGTTTAAAAATAAGGGGTCACCCATTTAAAACAGAGGTGAGGTGAAATTTTTTTACTCAGAAGGTTGTGAGTCTTTGGAACTCCCTTCCTGAAAAGATGATGGAAGCAGTGTCTTTGAATACTTTTAAGGCAGAGATGGTTAGATTCTTGGTAAGCAAGCGTAGGTAATCAGTGGTAGGTAGGATGCAAATTTGAGGTCACTATCAGATCAGCCATGATCTTATTAAATGGTGGAGCAGGCTCGAGGGGCTGGATGATCTATTCCATGCCCCTTGTTCGTGTGTTTGTCTGGGTGATGTTCCCTCTCCAGGAGTGTCATTCCCGTGGCACCCGTTGTTGCCTTGGTAACATTTTGTTGTTGTTCCATTTCTGTTGTTGGGCAATGGTGGACCTCTGGCAGTGATAGACGTTCTGTGCTCTGCACAGCTGGTGAGATCCCATTTCCCTGATTGGCTGCCTGCAGTGAGGAGCAGTGTTATAGAGTTGATTTTCCAGGGACTTTTCTTAGTCAACACAGTTAACTTTATTTATAAGACAGCAGCAGCAGCCACATATGTGCATCAAACTCTATAACTAATGAAGAAGAACTCTCCCCTAGAGGTTCTCCCCTGCTGTAAAGCCATTGGTTTACACAAATCATGTGATCTTACCACACAGGATTATTCCTAAAGCTACAGTCCAACGTTTCCCAAAACGATAATTACTACATTCCTCCCCCTTTAATTTTTCTGTACATTTTATATTTACAAGGATATTTATCTCATGACATTACAATATTTACACAGGTCATGAAATTACAAGTTCAGTCTTTCAGGTGGTTTCCGGATTCATGTGGAATGTTGTAGCTCCACGACTTCAGATTCTTTTGCAGGACCCACATTCTCTGGAACCACATTAACATCAGGTACCTCATTAGGCACAGGCAGTTCAGTGTCTTCCGCTCTGACAGAGACATCGGGCATGTCTGTCTTTGGCTGAGCAACTTCAACAGGAACCACAGGTTCAGCAATGGTTACAGGTAGAACATCATTTTGTTGGGGTATCTCCCTTCTCCTTAAATGATTCACACGCTTACTGGTGATCTGGCCCTCCACTTCCACATGGTACGACATGGTCGCAGAGCTTACTTTACAAGGTAACCACTTCCATCCTCCACTGAAATTCTTTACATATACTGCTTCTCCAACAGTAAATTGTCGCTCATGACTATGCAAATCATAACTCGCTTTTTGTTCCCTTGACTTTTCTCCACCTTCCCCATCAAATTGGGAGATATCAGGCTTAGTCTTGTTTGAAGACGGTGCCTTGGTAAAAAGATAAAGGCATTTTTGGGCAAGCATATGGCGTGAACTGGTACTTGTATCACTGCATTAACTAGTGATTGACCAGTGTTCGCATATGGTAATTCCGGTAGTTGCAAGTGAACAAATGGCACAGTCATGGGTTGCCTCTGATCGAGAATTCAAGAATGATTCACAAAATCCAGATGTTGAGCAAATGGGACAAAAGTCTGTTCAGGCTTATTAATGGGTGCATTAACATTGAGTTCAGGTCCAGTACATTTATCATAATGGCTTACCTGAGGTACCGAGTGGTGCTCAGATCAGTGCTTTGCTAGAGTAGAAACAGGAGACCATCCTTTTTTTTAACTGATACTCCTCTACTTGCTTCCTGATTTCTTCCGCTGATTTTTTAATGCAAACTGATTTTCAATAAAATTCTTCTCCAGGGCATTGCACTGTTGTTGCATTGGTTCCTTCAGATGGCATTGCCTGTGGATGAATATTCCTCTTGTAACCCGAGTGTTGCAATAAGGTCCTCTCTCTGTCTATGTAGCTGTTGCTGCAATTCTTTCAAATGTTTTTGTTAAACCCGAATACCTACAAATGAAACACGCTATCTCTCTTGATCCCTCAAAGCTTCAGTGTGTTTTGTCAAAGTTGTGGAAAGCATTGAGTGTTTCAAAGCCCCTCCTGAAATTTCTGATGTTCCCAGCTGCCCTCCTTAGGACTTTGATTGATCCAGCAACTTCTCCATTAATATTACTTGTGTCAGCCCTTGCTGTGGCTCAATTATACTTGAAGTCCGAATGCAAGGTTCAGATGCTGTGGACCATTCCGTTCAAGTACGCTGTAGGGGATTACACGTCTTTCAGATTTTGGTGAATCATTTTGACTATTGCTTACATTGTATACAACTGACTGGTTTTGATTAAGATAGTCAGGACCTCTAGAACTACTTAATCCATCAACGGGTATTCTTATTAGTGGTGAGCTCCCGCGATGTGGTGCGATGCACCTGGATCTAGTACCGCAAGCGATTCAATGACCTCTTGCACTCAGGAAGGGTGTGTACCATGTTGGCATTGGACACTTAACGCAGCAGGTCGGCTTACCCCTCTGGCTGCACACGCCCCCAACTCTGAGTGTAGTGACTGCATTGAATCATTGATGGCATGTGTCCTTCGCTGGGTGGGCCAGCAGATATTGCCCATATTGAGGTAGCTGCTTCGCCGCCTGTATACCCTGGCAGCAGGATAGTGGCATCTTCTGCAGCCCCTTCTTAAAGAAAGAAGGAGATTTAGGGAGGCAGAGAGGACCCAGATGGTCTAGGCAATTGAAATCACAGCTGCCAATTGTAGGTTGGTGGGGGGTGGGGGCAATGGAAATCAGGGATGCGCAAGAAGCCAGAATGGGAGGAGCACAAAAATCTAGGAGATTCTCTAAAGGAGATTCGCTGGCTGCAACTGGTCAGAAAGGATTGGAATCGGTTGTGGGCAGTCCCACAACATTAGAGAAAAGGGATATTGTGGTCAACTGAGTCAAGGGTTGCAGATGGGTCAAAAAGGATGAGGAGGGGATAATTTACAGGGGACTATCAGCATTAACTATGCTATTTCACAGTTCTCCTTGTTCCATAGCTAACCAGGTGGGAAAGACTCTATTGTGCTGTAGGGTAAGGAAAATACTCCTCACAGCATCGACGAAAATTAATCCATGTCCCTTCAAAGGAATTCAGATTGCACAGTCTTCATTCCTTTTCCTGCCGAGAATCAGGCCCAGGGATGCAGGTGCATCACACTGGGAGGTCTCAGTACGGCCTGTTCAGCATGTAGCCAGCTGCTGACCACATCGTGTGTACGTCTAGACCTTTTTTCTGGAAAAAAAAATAATGGGAAATATGATTTTTTTTCTCATTCAGGAAGAAATTCAATGAATTTGACAGTAAGAATTGGTAAGAATCGATTTTAAATATCGCTTACGCACGCAAAATCTTTCTAACTTGGTAATTCCCCCAAAATAATGATAAGACGGTGAATTAAACAAACCTGGGTAACAAGTCAAAATGAGGTATGTAAAAGATGGTACCTAAGTATCAAACGACCATTGGTTGTTTATGGCAAAATAAGACACCAGTGAATTACACTTCAAACACACCAGTTCAAGCACTTCAGACAAACTAATTTGGCCAGCAATGGATTAGCTAGTACCGCAATGGAGCAATTTTATTGAAAACATAAAGTCTTATCATGTTTTCTTTATATAGGGGACAGGCTTCTAAAAGACTTAAGAAACAAAAGGTACAGTATCTCTTTGAACGTTCCATAGTATAATATTTCATAGTGTATCAATGCAATTATTTGACTTAAACAATATAATAAAAACAGAAAATGCTAGAAAAACTCAGCAGGTCTGACAGCATCTGGGAAGAGAGAAAAAGAGCTAATGTTTTGAGTCAGTATGACTCTTGCTCAGAGCCAATGAGAAGTAGAAATGTGATAGAATTTATACTGTTTAAGGGGGGTGGTGGAGCAGGTAAAGCAGGATAGAAGGTCAGTGATACATGGGGGCCAAGGAGAGATTGACAAAAATGTCATGGGCACAACACAAAGGGAGTGTTAATGGTAGAGGTAAGGGCTGAAGAAGGTGCTGATAGTGGCATAAAGATAAGAAAGCAGAATGTGTGAACAGCAGAAGAAGGGTCAGCACTTGTGATAGAACAACATAGACCAAGTCACGGGTGATCCTTTTGGGGGTGGGGTGGTGGGAGGGGGCAGTGTTTGGGGAAGAAAGGATAGAAAGGGGGATAAAAAGAGATAAAACAATGAATAAATGAATAAAAATAAAATAATTATTTGATAATTATATAATTTGCCCATTACAAAGTGATACATGGAAGAATGTATCTTGAAATTCATACAACCAGAGTGTTTGCAATTTTATTTTGGATTGTGCCCTACAGTATTTGTACAGTACCTTACACTGCATAATCAGTTAGTCCCAATTAAGAAGCATTTGTGGTTATATATATTTTTATGCAGAGAGAAACCCTGAAAGATGGTCTACATTTTTAAAAGTCTACTGTTGGAAATATTTGATATGTTTTGAATATTGTGGGTCAGAGGGTGGCAGAAAATAAGCACTATTGGATTGGCCATCTGTTATACACAGCATTAGATATTTAATTCCTTGGCTGCAATAGAGCAAGATATCAGGTGCTGTGTATAATGGGCAGCTGATCTGAAACCACATGTTTAGCTCCACCACCCGAGGTGGATTTCTCACTCCTTTAACGAGCTTCTGTATTTTTCAGCTTGTTATTTATCTGTTTTATTTACTGTGGACTTTAATTTTTAAGGTAATCAATGTTTTAAGATTCACATATCCTACTTATTTTACCTTCATAGAACAGCGACTTTATTGAGTGTTCGAATAATTATTGCAAAACTAGGAGAAACAAGTTATGATTTCAGCCAGTAGTCAAAAGTTCTTGTGAGTTGATTTAATCCTACAGAATGGTAATCTAGATCAGAGCCAGGAATTTTGGGATTGAGCAAAACATGTGTTGCAAGTAACATTACACAGATACAGGGCCCAATTTTAATTCGGTGCAAGTGAATGGGTTTTGGGTGAGTTAAAATTTTGCATATTGTATTTGCACATTATAAAATAATATTTCTCTCCCAACAGTAACAGGTACTATTTTTAATGCTGCAAGCCTAAAGGATTCTGGTCCCTTACTTAAACAAGCACCACTCCATGTTTAAATGTTTTCTAATATGACACTAATGCTAATCACAATTTCTCGGACAACCATGAAGAAATTACTTTTTGCATCTCCGATGGTTCTGTACCATGGTAGAGTATCCAGTCTCTGCTCTGCTATTCTAACCTCAGTGTTTATATGGCTTGCCCTGTGAAGTTTCTGGTTGAAAGTAACCCATGATCTTACAATCTTAAGATGGTGGGAGACTTGGGGATGTTGATGCCATTGAGGGTTTTGGAGAAATGGGAGTTTCCCTTGTTTGAGGTAGTCATTGACTGGAATGAATGTTAGCTGCTACTTGTCAGCTCAAACCTGGATGTTCCCCAGATCCTGTTGTAAGCTGGTATGGATTGTTCCATTATCAGACAAATTATAAATGGAGCTTAATATCGTGATTTTTAATGAACAGCCCACTCATAACTTTATAATGGCGAGAAGGTCATTTACAAAGATGCCTTGGCTGAGATTGCTTTTCTGAGGAACTTCAGCAGTGATATCCTCAGGGTGTGATGACTGGCCTCCAACAGCCAGAACCATTTTGGTTTGTGTCAGCCTCTGGATAGTTTCCCTTTGACCTCAGTTCTGACAGAACACATTGGTGTCATATTGTCAGGTGATGTTTTGGTGCTGAGGACATCTGCTCCGATCTTTCTTTTGACATTCAGGTCTTTCATCCATGTCTGGATCAAGGCTGTTAGAAGCCCAATGGTTCTGACTTAAACAAAATTTAGCTTTATTGAGTACATAATTGGTAAGTAATTACCAATTAATGAATCCTTCCGTCACTTCACTGATAATTGGACAGAAATGAGTGGGGTGTCAATTGGCCAGATTTAGAATTATCCTGCACTTTTTTGTGAATGGGACATACCTGGAAAGTCTTCCATGTTGTAAGGATAATGCCACTATCACAGTTGTATCTGAACAACTTGGCTAGCATGACAGCACACTCTGATACACATGTTTTTTAACACAGCTACTAGAAATATTGTCAGGGCTCAAAGCCTTTTCTGTGACTAGTGTACAGTAATTTCATAGGATGTGGAGTGAATTAGCTGGATGCTGATGGAAGCCTTCCTCATACATGAGAGTGGCCATTAAAAACAGTGCACTTTTTGACTCTATGCTCCCAGTGGGCAAGCTTTCCTGTTAGATCAATGCATTTGGAAAGCTTTTTAAAAGTTAGTATATCACAGGGTATAGGAAGGACCAAGGGTTTAGAGAGTTTCACAATGACAACAGCAGTACAGAATGTATTTATTTGTGATGATCAAAAATAATACATGGTAGGAAGCATCCATTCTCCTCAGATAGTTTCATAAACAGAGATCTATTCCATATGATAATACTTTGCATTCATTATGACCTACAATATCCATTATTAATTTCTTTGAAAAAATATTGTTAAGCATAAATACTCATTGGTCAGAATTCAAAGTCCAAAAAAGGGGTAAGAAGGTACAATTGAAAACCTAGATTATACTCTTCCTTGTGACAAGCTTTACATCCTAATAGATGTAAAGTTACATCTACAATTGTGAGAATCTTCATTAAAAAGCTATGCTTCATTTTATGAAATAATTTATGTACTTGGACTTTCATTTTGATGATGTGAGGGCAATTCTCCCATTATGATATTAGTGCATTTACATTTTTGCAGAAAAATCTCTTTCCAATATTTTAGTGGAAGCATTAAGATGTCATTTTGAACAGACTAATAATACTTAACAAATTAGTGATCAAAGGAATTTTGTGATCACACAGCATGATTTCATTCCAATGTTTGCCCTGTAGCAATAAATTTTAAACAGCAATTCTCACAAACCAAAATCTGATCTTTTATAAAACAAAGATAAAATAAGCATGTTAAAATATAAAATTCATTGTAACAGCAAATACTTAAGTTGATTTGGAAATGGCTACTTTAAGTGGATTAATAATGCACTGTGCGTTATGAGCAACAAAGTCATTTATGTGAAAGCCTTATGCTTGCTATTTTAATGATCACATTGCTCAGTTTATGAGACAATTTTCATATCAACCATTCGTTGCTAATACCACACAATGCAATTTCAATTCCCAAGTGTTTATTAGTATATACATCTTTCACCTTACATGATTGATAATATATTCCAGATGTAGCTAGTTGTAGGATTGAAGAATGTTGTGATAAAATACGAAATACATCTATTTTTACAGTTGGAAGTATGTCTGAAAAGTAGCAAACTTTGTGAAAAATAATTATAATTACATCAGATGGATATGACAAACAATAATAAGGTATAAATAAAATGGAGTATCTTCTTCATTGTTTTTCTTACAATAAATATATGGTATGAGTATGTACAATATAAACACAACAGGGTTGAAATTCCTCTTAGTATACTGAGAATGTGTTAAGTAAGAGTTAAGTCCTCTATTTGTTACCATGGATTCATAGGAGAACACAATCTTAGTCAGTCAGGGTTATGGAAGAATGGATTACTGTTAATGCACAATGGAAAAGCCCATCAGAGGAAATTTGCAATAATGATGCTGAGGCATTTGTGAATCATCTAAATAGGCACTTAAGGGGCTTAAATAGCACACAGTGGCAATCCAACTGTGCAGTATACGATTTGCAGCATTCATCCAGAGAAGATGAGGTCTTGAAGTCCTGTTTACTTAAGACGCCCTGGAGATTATTATAGATTGTTAGAGGGTACAGCAAAGCACCATCTCCTGGCCATAACAATAACTTACAAATAAACAGTGCAGAGCAAGCATGGAAGGCAACCAGACAGGACTAGACTTTCACAGAATCAAGCCGACTCCATAGACAATTAGAAATCGCATACAGGGCCCAGATGTGGACGTTCCACCCCCCTTTTCAATGGATCCCATTTTTGCCGATAGGGGTAAGGGGGTGGGGCATGAATCACATAGGTGGAATACCCAAAGTCAGCAGGGCCATGCGAAATTAGTGCCGAGTTCAAACATATCTCATTTTCCCTGTTCCAAGTGCCTTAATCCACAGTGTGAGAGTCACAAATTTAAGGAGATGTAAACACTTTAAGGGTGGGTAGGGTCTATTTAAGTGTCATGGCCTGAAGTTATTAAAATCACCAGATCTTTAAAAATAAAAAAAGATTGAAGCTGTCAGTTAATTAAAAAAAGCTTTGATTGACAGACTATCTGGTGTAGATTAGAAAAAAAAATACCATCTGCTCCTGCAGTTTCAATAATTGTTGATACTTCCCAAGAGCTATTATTACAGCTGAGGTCATTAAAAATGCTTGTTTATCTCAACCAGGGGACAGTTGCAGCGGCGGGGGGTTTGGGGGGTGGCGGGGAGTGTTGGGCAGGAGAGAGGAGATGGATGGAGGCACTGAGTTCACATATTGATTAATAGTTTAAAAGAAGCTATTAAAGGATTAGATGACTTGATGTGGTTAATGAATAGAAGTTTGTTTTTATAACAGATTGAAAACTTGAGGGGCTTTAAAATCTTTGAATGGGTTTTGTGAATGAGAGTTTTTTCCCCACATCAAGTGTGAGTGGGTGAGGGTTCTATTAGATTCTTAGAAGTTTAATTTTTATTCATCCACCACATGGCTGAAGTCTCTGGATATGGGCTGAGTGGCTATGGAGGTGGCATGGGAGCAAGCTGTGGCATGGAGGGTGGGTGGGAGCATGAGTTAGGCGGGTGCATAGGGATATGAGTTGGCATGGGGGCATGAGTTGACATGGAGTGGGCATGGGGAGCGTGAGTGGGGGGGTTTGAGGGATGAGGGCTGGAGAGCCTAACTGCTTCTAAAACAACTGGGATGAATTCCCAGAGAACCAAAGTGGGCCTTCTAAACAGCCTGCCTCGGCACTCGTCCACCCCCGTAGATAACTACGATCTGCTTCTGGGTTGGTGGGCTCAACTCTATCCCATCCTTGCCTCCCCAGTGAAAAAATTGCATGTAACTGGGCCCTTTAAACCAAGGTGGATCAGCTGAGTCGTCTGCCTTGGTAGTGAAGTTCTGGCCCACAGGGTCTATCAACCCCCGGCCCACTGCACATGGAAGGATAAATGCAAGATATGCAAACAACTCTTAATGTGAATTACCCAATTCAGGCTCAATGGATATGAAATGACTTTGCAACTGTATGCTAAATTAGTTTTGCAAAGAGTACTGCAAACCTACATTTATCAATTAATGCCATGAAATTAGAAAGCTAATAAAACCAACAACCACTAGTATTACAACAGGCAATATGAAAGAAATGTTTGAAATTGCACCTCAGAATAAAAATGATAAGGACTAGAATTTGTTTCTGTGATTCTGGTTGAGGGATAAATCAAGGATTATGGGGAAGATATTTGCGAGAACTCCCCCGTTCTTCTTCCATAGGATCTTTTAGGTCCACCTGAGAGGGCAGACATTAGTTTAACATCTTATCTGAAAGATGGCAACTCCAACAGCGCAGCAATCCTCAAGCACAGCACTAGAGTGTCAGCTTGGACAATGCGCTCAAGTTTCTGGAGCGGGACTGGAACCCTCAGAGGCAAGAGCACCATCTGCTGTGCCACAAATGAGAATGACTGATACCACTATATACACCAAGAACTGACAGCGCAAATACAGTTAGCTATGCCATCTAGGTAACAACCTGTATAATGCTATGTGCAGTATCCAGACTGTGGTGTAGTGCACCATTTGATTACACAAGGACCTAGCATTCAATAAATACCGTGATTCTCCTTGCAAAAGAAAACAGGTGAATGAGTACCAGGCCTGCAGATTGGTTACTCCACTTTAAGGAAACCATCATGGGGATTGCAGGCTGGAAAACCACTGATGATCTGAACAATGTACAAACTAAAGGAAGCAATTTCAGTTTATACAATTATGTTTGATTACTTAAACTCCAGCAATAAGTTTGACACTTAGCTGTTAAAAACAATAGAAGTTCCACTGTGAAACATAGCACCTACTAACATTGCCCAATTGGGTGCTATGCAAGAATATAGGGTTTGAGATAAAGCAGAAAAATTAATTCTGTGAAGCACATTCCTTTGAAGTGTGGTATCCCATAGGGTGTTCAGGACTTGTGCATTTACCCTTATGTCACCACTTTACACAGAAATACCAATCCCTGGAGGACAAACCTCTACAAACTTCCCTATTGAACTCTCCATCACCAACAAAACTAGGAACAGTGAACTTCAGCATGGGGCAGGGTTAATCATGAATGTATGTTGATGGCTCCAAAAACAAGGTTGTTTGTTACTGGGTGGAGATCCAACAGGACAAATGGTACTACAGTGTTGCTTTGGGATTCTGATCTCATGGAGCTAGCTATGAAATAAAGGATACTGCATGAGTAGGGATGTGTATCCTTGACTCTTGCCTCTTTGCAAAACACCATGGAAGCTGGTCAGGGTATAAATGGTAAGTCTACACTGTGAAATGTAAAGAGTGCCATCAACAGCAAGCAACATTAATGGCATCTGCTGGGAAACCGCCAAGCACTTTAAGATCACCCCACATGAATGCTGTTGTTGAGAGGTGTGTCCACAAGGTTGCCTTCAATACACTTACAGCCACAATCAGCACAACCATATTGAAGGGATTCTGAGATCTTGCACAATTCAATGGTGTATTCTCACACAGAGCTATGGATACCGTCAGGACTTGGTCCCCAAACAGTGACACATACCCAGTAGCACAGGTTTAGATGGATGATTTTCATGTTGTTGTTGGTCGTTTAGCATCATGTGCCCATAGACCAGTGGTGGAAATCCCTGAAAACATATAGCAGGACATTGCTGGAACAAATGTAGGAGTCTTTGGGTCACTTTCACAGAGGTAGCAGAGGTCACAGTGCACATGAAATACAAAATCGTAGCAAAATGGCACACCATCATTTTTACGTCTGCAATGTAACATATTTAAACGAAAATATTTTAAGAATCACAGCCAAAACTTGGACAAGGCTGCCTTAAAACGAAGGCATCACGAGTACTCCCTAGATTGATTGCCTGTGATCACATTTTTACCCCTTTCTGCTCATTAGCCCAATATTATTTGATACAGGGGCACAAATGGAGATATGAGCATAGCCAATGGAACCTTGTGGTAGGAGATGCTCCATGTTTGTTAAGAATAGGTTAGCTGCTGATGCTGCATCCTGCTGAGTGCATTTACATGGTGAAACAGGCTACCTTGGACCTCTTTAATTCACTGGTGAACTGCAAAACTGGCTAATCTAGTGGGTAACTGAAAGAATTTTGTAATATAGACGATTAGGGCTGTGTAACTTTCACTGGTATTGAATTGTGGATCTTGTTCCGTGATTGGAGGCCTAATTCTATGAGATGACACAGGCTATATAGTGTATCTATTGAACTTAACCACTAGTAATCTTCAACAGGTGCAGGTAACTGGCTTGTTTGCAGTACTGACACTGCAATACAAAGTTGTGGTGCCCTGCACCCCATGCCCTCTAACCTCCAAGGGCATTCTCTCCTGATCGTCCTCCAACATGCCTATCAATGTCACACTGGATGCTGCATTGTGCACAGAAACACTCCTCCTTCACTAGTTCTTTATGATATCTCCTGTTCTGTACCCTGCTGAAAGTCTACTGGCACTCTGCTGTTTTAACACCAGCTTTTACTGGGTATAATTAAAAGGTTGTGCACATGATGTCCAACCTGAAACAAGCCCCTTTAATTATGCCTTAATGAGCCCTTGGAAGTGAAAGATTTTGAGCCCCAGATCTGTGCATTAACACATGACAACAAATCAGACATGAGTAAGAGGAAGAAGTGAATGGATGTTTTGTTAGCACTAAAGCATCAAATGACTGCATTAGCGCTCACATGGCAAAGGCACTATAATGCCCAGAGGAATTTTTGCCCCAATGTCTTGTTCTTCTCTGCTTATAACTTCATTATTCATTATAAACTACCATCCGAGGAGAAGTTTCGAAAACACTGTATTATCTTGATTGTCTCCTTTTTGTTTGGCACCTTCTTCTGAAGCTGCAAACAAAAGCATAAAAATATTTCAATGCTGAATTGCATAAATAAAAATAAATGAACACAAAGCTATCAAAGTTTCTTAAACACAATACTACGTAACATGGAAGAGTACAGCCATGAGTTAATATGGAGTACAGTTCACTGCAGGTATTCAGGCAGAAGGTAAAATGAAGGAGGGGCAATTTTGACATTAGAATAAATCAGCCAATATTGATCAGCTGTCCTGTATACATCTCCCTTGATTTTCATATCCAACTTAAATACATCATGAAAGATCTATAATTGGAGGTTCACCACAGCATATCATTTGCATTTTCAATATACCATTGATAGCAACCAGAGCAATTCTTTTCCGTAAGCACGGATAAAAATTCGCCAACCTGAAACATGGACCCTGGTTTTCTCTCCACTGATTCTGCCAGACCTGCTGAGTATATTCAGCATTTTCTGTTTTTATTCTTTTCCACTAATGATTGCTGCACTATAGTATCTTAAAATATCAAATATGGATTTGGGAATACTTAAGTCAAAGTTTCTTTATTTTCATTAGTATCTATCTGCAAGAGATAGTTTTCTATAAGCTAAGGAACATTTAAGCATTCCATGGGGATAGAAATTAGCTGAGATTTTTTCATCTTTGATGCCTGCCTCTCTCATGAGGTGTCCACGTTGACCAAGGGGTTTGAGATGATTAAAAATATGCACGATGAATTTGGCTGTGGGTGCAATGGCTGCACAGATTAGGTAGAGGCCAGCCTACTGCTAAAAGAATCTGCTTTGTACCCATTTCACATCTGACAAATGGGAGCATAGCACACCAGCTGCTATACCACAATATCTCCAAATACATATGAAATGTCAAATTTTTCATGTACAAAACTGCAGCACAATTTTCAAATTTATGCTTATAAGCCAAGACAATTACTAAATATGTTTAACTTACAGTTGCATCTACCATAGTGGGCAACACCAATGGATTTTCCCAATAAACACGTAGCACGTCTCAAGTGGCACACACTATGATAGGTAATACCATTGTTCCCACAAAGTGCTTGCTCAGATGACAACGGTTCTGGACATGGCATCACTCTACACATCACGCAGTGTGCGCTGTGAGTTTGGTCTATTACACACATGGAGGTACCAGGGCATAAAACCTGTGTGCAAGACTCTGGAAGACATATGTAATATGTGATGTTAAGTACTGCAAGCAAAAAACTAACAAAAATGCTACATTCTGCTTCACTGAATTAGAACTTATAATGGATACAGCTCAGAATAAGGTGTATCTTGGTAAATTATAATTTGCATTGCTCACTGAATATCAATATTACCATAAAAGGCTGATAATGCCTTAAAGTATTTTTTTTTTCCAATTATGTTAACAGTAGCATAAAAATTAGAATTTGAAAGCCAATTTCAGGGCTAGCAAGCTGGATCCCAATACATGGGAAAAAACCAACATCCTTGGACAGCCACAAATGGAGACATCTCTGTCATTAAGTGATTTTAACTTTTGAAGACAACAGAGTCAAGTGCCTTCAGGACAAGAAAGTATGGCGCAAAACCAATGCCTCCATCCATCCCTCCAACATTGCAAATGCTGCATATGAAGTCAATTGGTTATGCAAATCAAAACTTGGCCTAACGTTACACATGAGCTGATACAAACCTAGACTGTAAACTGATCTTTTTTCTTTTGTTTTAAATTTGCAGAACACTTACTTATCTGTCGAAAAGACAAGAGAATCCATAACAGTAACATCATAAAATATATATACTGTTAACAAAAAGAATTGGCATCACTTCAGTGTTCATTCTATATGGGAAAGGTCAGTTCACTTCTATGAATTTCAGATATAGATTATGACATGTTACAGCAACAGCTTTTCATTACATTAGCAGCTGGGGGAGAGATGTTAAAATGACAGTAACATAAATTTATGAACAATTTTTATTGTTTAGTATTTCATTCAATTTTAATTGATTTATTAACCAACTTACTAAAATATGCTTTCCATTCGCAATGCTGTAGATAAACCGATCCAAATGTTACTCATCAATAAAGAACTCAGTCAATGATTTACTCTGCATTTACAAAAGTTTCATATTACAATGACACTTATATTTATTTAGCTTTTACAGCAAAAAAACTGCTTTTTTAATGCTTGACTGGCTAGTCTATTTCGCTACAAATCTGTATCATAAATTAAACAACCCAGTCGACGCCTGATAACTCAACATAATTTGTGTTGCAAAATAGTATTATCTAGTCGCACAAATTAATTAACTTAAATAACTAATTAAGTTATTAATTAACTTAATAGGAAAATCATAAATTAGTGTAAAAAAATCAAGTTTAGGTTATCAAATTAAGTGACTTTCAGTTAATTGTTATTCTATTTATTACCAAACATAATTCCATCACTTATTTGCAAAAAGTGGCAGCATGGTCGTAATGAAGTCTCAGGTACAAAAATCACATTAGATGCACATGTTGCAGCGTGACCCCAAATCTCATACACCCAGCAATATTACTTTATTCAACTGTTATGTCAGAAACCTGTGCATATGAGCACATTGTTTTTGAGCTGAATTGAACTGTAAACAAAAGTTTGTATTACACTCTAAGCTCTGTTTGGAACCAAGTCATTTCTAAATTTCAGAATTTTCTGGATTATATAATGACATTAGAATGCCTAACCAAAGTGCAAGAAGCAGAAAACACCATAGATATAAATATTTACCTGAAACATAGAACAATGATAAAACATTATAAAGTAGTAATAAAAATTGTTTTATTGATCCAAATAATGTATCTTCTATGTTACTGCTTCCAAAGTACTACACTAAAATGATATCATATGTTCTTGGGACTGCTCGAAAAATTTACAGACAACTTTGTTTCCAAACAATATATTTTCAGACTGGAGAGATCACAGTGATATATATATTTGTACCATATTGCATTTTAAAATGCTCCTGTTTGACAGACCATCGGATGTCACCACTGCAAAAGCATGTTATTTTTCAAATAATAAAACTATAATCATTTTATTGCCTTTTATGAACAATATCCAGAACCTTAAGTCAACAGTTCAGAAAAAGAATAAAAACCCAGAATTTAGATGCACTGCAGGAACTCACCAAGGCTCCTTAGACAGCACCTTCCAAACTCACGATCACTACCATCTAGAAGGACAAGGGCAGCAGATAGTTGGGAACACTATCACTGGAAGTTCCCCTCCAAGTCACTCACCATCCTGACTTGAAAACATATTGCGGTTCCTTCATTGTCGCTGGGTCAAAATCCTGGAACTCCCTCCCTAATAGCACTGTAGGTGTACCTACACCACATGGCTGCAGCGGTTCAAGAAGGCAGCTCACCACCACCTTCTTAAGTGCTTCTAGGGATGGGCAATAAATGCTGACCCAGCCAGCGCAGCCCACATCCCGAGAATGAATTTTAAAAAATGGTATTTTGACAGGAGTTATTTTTATCTGTAGATATATGCCCATAATATTAATGATTACAACAATTCATGTGTCTGTGTCTGATATGTTGTGTTGCTTGATAAGAAGTGATCTTCTGTCAAAAAAATGTAGGGCTCTGTGTGCCAGCCTTATGCCCAGTTATTGCAAGAACATAAATTGAAAAAAAGATTTCTCAGAGGACACAATCACTCCGCTGCTGCCACAGTTTTCCTCTTATCATTTGATACAGCTCTTTTCTTAAACAACATAGCAAAACTTTTCTCTGTGCACTAAATGCAAAAAAAAATCATGTCATTATACCGAGGTGATTAGGGAATACCATCAACAGAAACAGGGCAGGAGCTGAGGAAATGACCTAAAATAGTGAGAGAAAACAGCTAAAATTTGGAGGAAAAATGAAATAAAAAACCTACTTTTGCATTCTCCTTGATACTGTACTTCTAACTCTGGCAGTCCTCTGCACTTTGCCAAAAGGAGACCACATTCATCTTTGTAGACTTTACCATCAGTTCCACACACAGGTACCTTCTTTGTGACATTTGAACAGTCAGGCGCACAGATGCACATTGGTTTATTTTGCTTATTCATTTTGCAAATCTTCCCAGGTCCACAGTCCACACCCTCACAAGTTTCTGGAGTGACAGACAAAAAAAAAAGTAATAATACTGGTGTGTCAACTTAACAATGGTGTAGAATATTGAACAGCAACACTGCCCATTTTCAACTACCTGTCATTTCATGAACAAAAATAGCCCAATGGTGTTTCTTCTTCCAGAGATCCAAGTTGATAAATATGGATTATATCTTTTTCTCTTGCATAAAACTGGCCAATCATGATATTTTGAAAACATTGCCGGTTTTATCAGGTGATAGCGTCTGTGCATGAATGGCTGGTTGATTACCTGCACATTTATGCAATAGTTTTGGGCCCCGGGGTAGTATGATATAATTGGTATAGTAAGACCGATCTTTTTACAGAACTGTTTTCAACAAGATATCTGAGAGGGCACAATCACTCTGCTGCTGCCACAGCTTTCTCTTCAGATTTCAGAAAAACACAAAAATAAATGAAAGTTCTGCATTTTATTATGTAATCATGTATTTAATGGTGTATATATACTTAACAAAAGGTGACTGTTACCCCAATCAATATGATGCCATATAATTCTAATACCACAAGCCATTTTTGCACAATTGCTCACAAATTTATGTCTTGAAAAATTAATATAATTCAACATGTACATTCCTTTATAAGGAAGCAGCCTTAGCTTCATCACAAATGCACACTGTTGTTCGGAGTAACTTGTGTTGACATTGGCAGAACCTTTGGAAGCAATTATTAGTGAAATTGAAATAAAAGTGCTTATGCTACAACTGGACTTTGAAGCTGTGAATTCTGAAACAAAATATTACCTTGAAGTTACTGCCAATACTGGCAGCCTGAACATAATGACATAACTTTGTTCCCAGTGTAGCTCATTTTCCGATACAGTTTGTTCTGGCAATTGAGAACACTACAAATGTCACTCATTTTCTGTACTATAGTACAGCAATAGCTGAAAGGATTTTATGTTTATTCCAATGCTGTCTTGGCTGGCCTCCCACATTCCACCCTCTGTAAACTTGAGCTCATCCAAATCTCTGCTGCCTTTATCCTAACTCATACAAACATTCACCATCATCCCTGTGCTCACTGACCTACACTGGTTCCTGGTTTGCTAAGATCCCAATTTAAAATTTCTCATCCTAGTGCTCAACTTCATCTGTGGTCATGCCCCTCCCTATCTCTGCAAATTCCTCCAGCCCTACAAACACCTCCAAGATCACTGTGCTCCTCCAATTCTAGCCTCTCGAGCATCCCTAATTTTCATCACTCCACCATTGCCAGTCATGTCTTCAACTACCCGGGACCTAGGTTCTGGAATTCCCTCCCTAAACCTTTCCTCCTTTAAGTCACTCCTTGTATGACCAAGCTTTTGGTCACTTTTCCTAATATCCCTTTATGTGGTTCCTTGTCAAATTTTGCCTGTTAATTTTACTCATTCATGTCTGCATTTATTCCTAATTGCCCTGCTCAGAGGGCATTTAAGAGTCAACCACATTGCTGTGGTCTGGAGGCACATGTAGGCCAGGCCAGGTAAGGGCAGCAGATCTCCTTCCCTATAGGGCATTAGTGAACCAGACAGGTTTTTATGGTTTCGTGGTCATCAGACTTTTAATTCCAGATTTTTATTGAATTCAAATTTCACCATCTGAGTGGGCATTTCACCCAGGTCCCCACAGAATTACCTGGGTCTTCTGGAATACTAGTCCAGTGGCAATACCACTATGCCATCGCTTCCCCCATTGCATCTGTGAAGAACCTTGGATTGCTTTTCCTATGTTAAAAGTGCTACATAAATGTGAGTTGTTGTTTAAGATATGTAATGCACTACCAAAGCTAAAATGCACTTTGACAGAAATGAATGTGCCACTGCACTCAGCAATCAGAAAAACACATGGCAGCCACTATTCAACAAAGGTGGGTGCAACTCACAAAAGTTTTCAGTATGAACTATCTATTCACATCAATTAATATAATTAATAATAAATGACCATACTGATCCAACTCTTTAAAAAATATACATCAGTAATTTATCATCGCATCTTAAATAATAAGGCGAAAATGTTTGGAAGATCCTGCTATTGAAACTGTAGCAGGTGTCGTTTGTATTAAAACAACAGAGCAAGAAATGAATCAAGGACTATAACTGGCAGCATCGGCGGAGAAGAAGTTCTGTTGAAGGGTCATGAGGACTCGAAACGTCAACTCTTTTCTTCTCCGCCAATGCTGCCAGACCTGCTGAGTTTTTCCAGGTAATTCTGTTTTTGTCAAGGACTATAACTATTTGCTCAGTCCAAAACTGGAGGGAATTTGGGGCTTATACCTGATGCCAGCTACAAATGGATAGAGGCATGAATGGAACTGCTCATGTTCAAGGAGAGCATTTTCAAAATGCGGCATCTGAAAATCAAACTTTTGCTGTCAGGGTTTCAGAAATAATAAAATTAAAAGAAAAAAAAAATCAGAGGCACTCACCTCCTGAACTAGACTGTTCAAAACCAGATGGGTGACATCGTACAAAGAGTTGAGCATTATAAATAGGTTCATTTAACAAAGATGACTCAAAGAGATGTTCTGGGCTGGTATTAATATACACCTGAAGAATTTGTAAGTAATCAATATGGGGTATTCATGAATTTACTGAGGAAATTAACTATATTATACAGTAGGGCAAGCCTTTTGGTTGTAATTTGCTTGGAATTTTGAAAAGAAATCTATAAAACTTAATATTTGGTTCTTTGAAGAAAATTAAAGTTCATAGAATTAATTAGTTGAACTGAAAGCTGATTTGACAATAGAAAATATGGTGATACATGGAAAAAGATCTGTATGTGGGTCATTAACTGGTAAAGTTTCAGGGGAACTCATGAAGGTATAATCATTACTGATTCACTGGAAGTATCTAATCATCGTGAAGCTATTTTTTAAAAGAGTAATTAATCACCTGGTATGGAGTCCAAGGTCATTAAACTATAAATTAACAGTACACTTTTTGGGCAGTCTAGAGCCGAAATGTTTTCACAGCGCAAAATACTCATTAGACTTGAGTACAGATGGGACAGAGGATTATCATGGCCCTGATTCTCTGATCTGCACTTGTTGCCAGTGATGGTCCAAGATAGGAGAGGAACCTTTGCAATTTCAGCTCTGCTACGTTCAAAGAGCATTGATGCATTGACTGGGATTTAGAGATAAGTAAGGAGGATAATTCAAAAAGTCAGAAGTCTTTAAGATAGTTATCTTTGTTGTCAAGTTTGATGGAACATTTTAAAAATGCCGAGTCATGAGCTTTAAGCAAGAGTAAGCAAGCTGTAAATAAGGATTATCAACAGCGAATGAAAAGATACGAGTACAAAATTAGCATTTTCAACTTAAAAATGATATCCCCTCCCACCAGCATATGGAGCTAATATACTGATCAGATCTCTTTTTTTTTTAAAAAGTGAGATATATACTTGTTTAAGGACAAGACTAAAGCTCTTATAAGAAAATAAGAGATCACTAAATGATCTATGAACCCTAATGGTTCCTGAGCAGCTGGGACTGCAGAACTGTAATATTATGGAAAACAATCTATTGAAGACGAGTTATGCAGGTTGTAAGGTAGTGAGCTACTCTAGAAATCTACACAAGTACCTCTAGAGGAATTCAAAACCTTGGGAGAACCTTCCTTTTGGAGATCAAATACTTTCAGTGAACTACATGATAGGGAAAATTGTATAGAATTTGCAAGAAAAGGTTTTGAGGGGGGCCCAAAATAATCTTTTTTTCCATCTGTGTTTCCTTATTTGTTATGCATATTTGGAATTTATGAGGAGTAACAGATTTTATTCTGTTTCCAGCAGTATTGTGGTACAGGGGTTCTAATTTCTTATCTTTTGTAATACACCAAAGTAACCAATAAAGATTACATATCCCTGAAAAACCTAAGGTATAGGAACGTCATTTGTGTCAAGATTCCTACAGTAAATGTGAACCTAGGGTATTACTACTTCTTTGAAGACATTGGGTTGTAATTGTATAAACCATCTTGCAATGACTTATATTAAGCCGGTCGTTCTCATTATTTGAAACAACAGTAAATTGCGAAAGCTTCAGATGTCTTTCATATTCTATTCTTCTTTTCATTGGCTAAGGCAACCCACTTCTTCCATTGCTTTTTACAGCCAGCAGATTGTGTTCTGGGTTGCTTACGTAATGAAGGGCCCTTTATATGTAGCCAGGCCATTAGCCTGACCAGTTGGGATCAGCTAGATCTGATGTGGTTGGGGACAGTATGGGGGGTGGGGTGGGGGGAAAGGTCACAATTCCACTCACAAGTACCGTACTGGGTGTTAGGTCAGTATTCACAGGTCAGATCACTAGTATGGTACTTGCTGGGGGTAAATGAGGGCCTTTCATGTTACTACAATATAACTTATGTTATGATATAGTGTACTTGCCTACTTCTTTGGGTAAGTGTTATTTAAGCTCACAGAGAGTTTATTAAACTTTGCCTTTGAAATTAATTGTTAAAAATGTGTGGGAAAATTCTCTGGTGGCCTAGTGGTTTGATGCTGGTACTTTTAAAAGGAAGGATGAAATCTTCTCAATAAAACCCCTATTACTATATTTTACAAGAACCATATGACAATAGCAGTGTGCACAGAACTTAACTCACTACAGATGCAGCCTCCAAGCAACCCTTAGATCAAACAACTTGCCCTGGAGTTCTGATCAAACAGTATTTGGTTCTAATATTTACTCAACTTCACTGCGCTTTAAGAAAAACAACTTCGCTAAAGTAAAAATATTGTAACAGCACTCCTGATGACATACCCATTGAGGCAAATACACCATTTGCACACCTCACTATAAAAACAAACTATAGTCTCATTTTGTCAGCAGGCAGTTCTTGAAGTGATAAAAATGGTAAATGGTTAGTGATGTGCCAAGGTAAGCAATGTGCTGATGAAGTTATTTGCAAAGAATTTTGTAAAGGATGGGATATGCCCTCAGTATCCTAAGACAAATTTCTAGGAAAATAAAGTTTACACAGAGAAAATTGTAGAAATGAGGGATCTGTCAAGGTTTCAGAAGATTCTGGCCCCTGCAGCGCAATACAGAGATGAGGCAATTTCATCTGTGGAATCTGTGAATCGGCTCCAAGGGCAGCATTTTTATGATTAATATTCCACCCAAAAATGATACCAAAAGGACAAAATAAATTAGTGCTACATTAGAAGACAAAAGTGAAGACTTTTGATAGATGATTTGTTGTCATGAAACGTGATATACTACTGTACCATGTTTTAAAACTTGGCAAAAAAAAATTCTTATTCCTGCCGCTTTATCTCATGTTATTACACCCAGTTCTACTTAAGATATACACTGGAATGAAAGTGGCTTTTTAACTTTTAGAATGCTGATATCATCGTAAATGTATCTTATAGTTTGGCTATTCGCAGAAGATTCTCCCAAATCTCATGCCACTAACTCAAAAACATATATTCTTATGTATACATTTCTTCATTAAATGGTGATTCAGACCCAGGCAAGAACTTGGAACTAGACTCCAATACCTTCTGAGACAATTTTCTACACTTACTGTCAATTAGAGGGAAACCATTTTCAAAATCAAATTAGCTGCTAGTATAAGTTGATTATTTTTATAAAATAATATTTATCTGCCTGTTTGTCTCTCAAGTTGGTGGCCTGCTCTTCACCACATTTTTTTAAAGTGCGTCCTTGTGGTTCTTCGCATTTTTTGATGGTTGATGGAGAGCACACCTGCCCTTTTTTGGAGGAGAACATAAAAGTGTGATGCTAATTTAGAAAATAGGTCCTCAAATGTATTTTCCACCTTTTGTAACTTTTAATACTGGTTAGGCCAAGTATTCAGCAGTCTCTTATGGGAGTAAGGACCCTATTTTTTATCTGGCAATTGGTGTCAACGTAAGCAATCACATCCTTGAATAGCCTGAGAAGGCAGCAGTATTTAAGCAAAAAGACATTTCCAGCCAAAGGCTGCCCGCAACACCATGCTGTGGCAGATCTCCGAGGCTTGCTGCATCTAAATTTCAGCCCCAGGCATGGGTCACCCCTTATAACTGACCTCAAGTCAGCAAGGTTGGCCAGAACCAGATGTACCTCCAAGGTTTCCTCTAAGGTGCATGCATACACAGTCACTCGGAAGGTACTGTACAAGCTGCTCACAAGTTAACCCACTTAAAAGGTAACGTGCATGCATGGCTGTGAAAAAAAAGTGTACAGGCCACACACAACAAAAGGAAATTAGAGGGAATGTCATATGACTCCATGGCAATGGCCATTGTAGTCAGGTACGTCCCAATAAACATGGGTGGGGCTAAGGAGCCATTATAAATTGATAGTCATATTAGATTTTAATATCAATCCATTTCTAAATATTGTACCCCAACATGCTATTACAGCTATCCCTGATCTATCACAGGTGCTACTACTCATCCTTGTTTTCAAATCCCTCCATGACATCACCTTTCCTACATCTCATTTCCTATGGCCCTGCAACCCTTCAAGGTATCTGGGGTTGTCCAATTCTGGCCTCTTGTGCATCCCCGTTTATAATTACTCCTCAATTGGTGGCTTTGCCTGCAGTTGCCTTGGCCCCAGGCTCTGGAATAACCTTCCTACACCACTTCACCTCGCTACCTCCCATTCCTCCTTTAAGACACTCCTTAAAATCTACATCTTTGATCAAGCTTTTGGTCATCTGACCCAATATCTCCTAATGTGGCTTGGTGTCATACTTTGTTTTATAATGCTCCTGTGCAGCACCTTGGGCTGTTTTATTGTATCTATATATCACCTTTAACGTAAGTTGCTGTTGTTCTATACTTACTGTGGCATGGGTAGCAATTGATTCCGCCAAGAATTATAAGTTTTAAAATGTCACTCTCTGGTATATCCTGACTTGTCCATGCAGCTTGAGCACTTCCGCTACTGCAGCACTCCTCTCGATCAATCCGGGTCATGGATAAAGCCTGGCATTTGCCACTTTTTCCTTGCTGTAGCCAACACACCCCAGCTGAAGGAATCATAAATGGAGAGGACATGGATAAGAAACATCAAAAACATCTGCTTTCACTGATGTTTTTTTTTACATATAATTACATTTCTTACAATTTGTAATATTGCATCTTGCCTCTGCCATTACATTGAAGCTCTCTCCTCCTTAATTAACAATTCTAAAAATCAACAACAGCAGTTATGAAGCTGCACCACAACACTTCCTTTACATTGCATACCAGAGCACCAATGTGCTGTGCTGCTGTGTAGCCCGTTTAAAGAAATATTTTAGTGATAGAAAATATTACAAGTCCTTTTTCATTCTGAAATATTTCAAGTTGAGTAGCATATTATGAATATGTCATTAATCATGGTAGAAAAATTGAGCTTCTACATTTTTCAAAGTTTTTGAATTTTTATTTATTCATTCATGGGATCTCAGCATCGCTGAAAAGGTCAGCATTTATTGTTCATTCTTAATTCCCCTGAGAAGATGGTGGTGCAGCTGCCTTTTTGAACCATGGCAGTCCATCTAGTGTATGCACACCCACAGTGCTGTTGGGAAGGGAGTTCCAAGATTTTCACCCAGTGACATTGAAGGCACAACAAAATGGTTCCAAGTCAGAATGGTTTGTGACTTGGAGGGGAGCTTGCAGATGGCGGTGTTGCTGTACACCTGCTGCCATTGTGCTTCTAGGTGGTAGTGGTTGCAGGTTTGGAAAGTCGAAGGAGCCTTGGCGAGTTGCTGCAGTGCATCTTGTAAATAGTACACACTCCAGTCACTGTGCATTAATGAGGGAGGGTGTAAGTATTTAAAGCGGTGGACGGGGTGCCGATCAAGCGGGCTGCTTTGTCCTAGATGGCTTTGAGCTTCGTGAATGTAGTTGGTGCTGGACTTATTCAGGCAAATGGAGAGTATTCCATCACACTCCTGACTTGTGCCTTGTAGATCGTGAACAGGCTTTGGGGAGTCAGTAGATAAGCTACTTGACACAGAGTTCCCAGGCTCTGAACTGCTTTTATAGCTACAGTATTTATACGGCTGGTCCAGTTCAGTTTCCAGGTTGTTGATGGTGGTGGACTCGGTGATGCTGTTGAATGTCAGTAGGAGATGGTTAGATTCTTGCTCTTGTTGAAGATGGTCGTTGCATGGCATTTGTGTGGTGTGAGTGTTACTTTCCACCTATCAACTCATGTCCAAATATTGTCCAAGTCTTGCTGCATGTGAGCATGGACTGCTTCAATATCTGAGGTGTTGCGACTGGTACTGAACATGTTTGTCCATGTTTGGACCAAGGCTGCAATGAGGTCTGGAGCTGACCGTCCCTGGCAAAATCTGCTGCTGCTGCTGAAATGTAACTCATCTCTTAATGTGTAAAAATTGCAGCAAATAAGTGACACAGCACTGCTAATCTTCTTAATTTGTGATTTTCTGAGACACGGAAATCATTATTAGCACAATTCCTGAATGCACAACAATCTTCTGAAGAAAAATGCAGATTGTACATGACTGTAGTAACAGAGCTTTTGATAAAGGTTTTCAGCTGGATTTCATTAAAAAAGGTGACTAATACAGGGAAAGCATTACAGTTTGATATGTTTTTTTTAAAAATACCAACTTAAGATTTAAATGCATCTTTAACTCCTTTACCTATGAAATTCACTCTTGCTCCCAAACTAAATAGAAAATTATCTCTCTCTGAAAATATTCCTATTATATATGTCACTAACTTACTCCTAAAAAGAATGTATTTTATTCATCTCCCTTAAATAAAATTCTATAACTGAATAGGTCACACTTTTCAAAACATATGTTTTGTAAGGTGCTGTGCCTTTACTTCAATTTTTAAATATATTTTAGTTAAAATGCAGAAAGTGTTTTCTCTCACCAAGATTGAAAATGGAAGGTGAGAAATGATATGGCTATGGAATAGTAGCAAATGTCTGGATTCAGAAATGAATGAAATAAAAATACCTCTAATGGCTGGGACTGCATTCTCAGAACAATTAACTTTTGTGGATTAATGGATAGCGGCAGGGATGACTTTATTGAACCAGTATATTGGAAAGATGTGACTATCACTGAGATGACACTTGTTATCTGAATCATTATACCAGGCAAGCTTGATTGCCCCATTGATAGTAACTTCGGGACCATTAACAAGTGGTTTGCTGGCATAGGACTCTTTCACTAAAAAAAGATGTATTAAGACCCATTGGCATTTTCTGAGCCATTAGTGTCCTACTTTGCCATAGCAAATGAGTTAATGGGGTGTTGTGAGCATTCACCTGCCACATAACCCACTATCAGAGACTGTTGCTCAAAAATTACTAGAAAGAACAACTGGATTTCAGATGTTTCTTTTGCTTTGCAACAGTTTATAGTGTGTTGTCTAAGTTTGGTAATGGTATTTTCCAGTACATTTCTGCTTCTCTGTATTATTACAACTTTAAGTGAATGTTACCAAGTAGTTTTAGTCTAGATGCACTTGTCTGGAAATAGATTATTTTTCACCTTTGGAAAAAATGGAGAATGTGGAAGCATACCGTGTATCCCTTAATAACGTACAATGATTGTGACTTATATGTTAAAACTGGACATGCCAGCCCATATGCACTATGATTAAAAAAGCAGGGGTTATTAGTGTACAAGAGAATTGGGCTGCTTATGAAAAGTGCTAACCAGCCATGAACACAGATAAAAAAAGTGTTGGAAGAAAGAATAACCAGTGAAATCCCCTTCATCAGCTGCACAAGGATGAAAATCAGTGAAGGTGATAAATGCAAATAATCTTCTAACTGCACTGATGAAAGCATTATGTTTAGGCAAATACTTCCATGGAGTACAGAAAGCTATCCTGTCCCCTTCAATTCAATCTCTAAATCAAATATGAACTTAGAATCCTACAACATGAGATGGAAGAGAGGTCAACTGCAGAAAATAGCCTTTCATTGACACAGAATATTCATTGGGTGCTGCATTAATTCATTTTTTGAACAGCTAGGAGCTACTATAAGCACAGCAAATTCCTCGCAGTCTCCTACTTCCTCCTAATATTCTAAGACCTGATAGTCATTTTTACTAACTTTGCAAGGGTTGCAAAAGACTGAGTTCTGATCCCACGCCTGGTCCTTAACTAAAAAAAAACCTATTCTTGTAGCTGGTGACTTGACACTGAATGAATCAAAAGGACACAGCGCTTCAAAGTGAAGCTTTGACACTTGAAGATTCTTTAGAAGATTGCACTGATGGCATTGTAAAGTAATTGGTACTGCAACTGTCCCAACTGTTACTTTAAAGATCATAGAGTTGGTTACAAATTATTTGCATTTTCTTTGAATTGGTTCATAGATTTTTTGATGTGGCTCTTCTAGTTACTGTGTCAAAAAATATCAAATATTTAAATAGTACATTTTTATTTCCTAGAAGAAAATAATATCATGTGAAAAAACACACAGGAGATTTAACTTTATTTCATTTTTCATTTCTTTTTTCTATTAAAAAAACTAAGAAAAATGGCACGTTACAACTTCAACATGATTGCAATTCCAAACACTTTACCTTTTGATCATCTCATCCAATTTTGGTCAAATACTCCTACCCATTGCTCACTGGTCAGTGTAGGATGATGTCGCTTCAGCCTATATATTATTACTTCCAGCTGATACTGAGTCATTGAACTACAGAATATTCCCTTCAAAAGTGAATGCATTTGAATTAAACATAGTGGTGCTCAACATCACTGAACGCCACTGTGACAAAGGTGATTAGAAATAAAACTCTCTCAGCCTTTCAGTGTCAGCAGTTATTCTGAAACAAATGCTTCCAACTTCTAAGATTATGCAGTTTTTTTACTTTAATATGTTGAAGGTAGGACCTGTGCTCAATTTGTAATACTAATAGCTACACTGAGAACAGTGTGAAGAGCCTGAACCCAGTTATACTGCCCCAATAATACTGCTCCCTGGCCAGGTTCTGTGCAGGAGCATTTAAGCATATACACTAAATTCTGTTCATTGACTGTGACATAATCAGCGCACTATGACTGCAACGTAGCCACAAAATACACTGCAGTAACTCGACAAGGCTTCTTCGGCAGCACTTTGCAAACTCTACTGCCTTAGAAGAACAAAGTGGGGAGCTGCTTGGGAACATGACCGTCTGCAAGTTCCCATCCAAGTCACACATCATAACCTGGAAAAAAAAATGTTACTTCATTGTCGCTGGGTTAAAATCCTGGAACTCCCTGCCTAACAGCACTGTAGGGGTACCTTCACCACATGGACTGCAGCAATTCAAGATGGTGGTCACCCAACACCTTCCCAAGGACAATAAATGCAGACCTTACCAGTAGCATCCACAACCAATGAATAGGGTGACCAACCATCCCTTCTTTTACGCGATCGTCCTGCTTCTGAGTCCACTGTCCTGGGTTGCAGCATTCTGCCGGGACGCTGTTTGTCCTGTAATTTGGACCTTTAAATTTCTCCCATGCGCAGTACCTGCTTCCCACCACCCACCCCCTTTTGTGCTGTAAAATACCAAGCAGGACACCCCTCCAACCCCGTTCTTACAGCTCGGGCAGCACACGCTCCACCACCACCACCACCACCTGCACATTGCAAGCTGTCCCTTAATTTTCTGCACAAGAGTTGGTCACCCATGAATGAACAAAAGTCAGTGTCAAATTTAAACATATTCAACTTCCTCTTTTTTAGACTGTACCAAAAAGCAAACGCCAAAAAAAAAAATTCTTTCAGGGGATGTGGGCAGCACTGCCAAGGCCAGCATTTATTGACCATCCCTAATCACCCTGAGCGGTGGTAGCCACCACCTTGAACCGCTGCAGTCCATGTGGTGTAGGTGCACCCACACTGCTGTTGAAGGGGGAGTTCCAAGATTTTGATCCAAGGATGGTGGATGAACTGCGATATAGTTCCAAGTTAGGATGGCGAGCTTGGAGGGAAGCTTGCAGGTGATGCTGTCCCCCATGTGTCTGCTGCCCTTACTCTTTCAGGTGCACTTGTAAATACATTTGTGAGGTGACCATTTCTCTTGGCACAGCCATGTTTTTATTCTCCCTGCTATTGAAATCGCCCAGAGTATTGGCATTTAGAATTGGTGCTTCTAAATGCACAGCTCCGTAGGAGTGGAATTATAGAGCACAAAAGATCAAATTGTATGTTCCATCTGTGGGAGGATGATCCACAAAATGTTTTATATCGGGGGTAGTGGTACAATCAAAGAATGCTTTTGTGCGTTTGCGGGAAATGCTCGCTATGCATTCGGCGCTGCCAACTTGCATTTTGAGGACTTTTCTGGTGAAACAATTGTAGAAGCGGATTCACGTTGCGCTTGGAGTCACTGACTTGCTTTTCCACCTTCGGACCAACGCCGCCCCTCATTCACACCAAAAAACCCCTGACTCTATCAAATCCCAGCGACAACACCCCCCACCCCCCAAAAACCAGCTAAAAAATGTGCATCCTTGCTGACGGGATTGACGCAGCCGGAAACTTTAGTGTGAAACCGAGTCCCCAAGGAGTCTAAACGTGTTGCAAAACCAACCGCATCTTATTTTATACCTCATTGCCTCGACACCCAGTTTACGGAGAGTGTCGGACTCCACTTATGTCCTTTCCTCTCAGTGTGTTTACTTAATAAAAAAAAAACACACAAATGTGTATCCTTTAAAATTACTAGGAAACTTCAGTTAATCCGCTTTCGTGATAGATAGCGGTTTCTCCTTTTCTGGGAGAGGAATACCCCTGAGTGTCTAATTCCTATTTCCTGCCTTCTTAGCCTAAGGCTGCTTATTGAGGTCCCGGAGACTCGTGACCTGAAGAGTCAACAGTGGGAGGCTGTACGCTTGCTGTGACCCGCCCTGTCTGTACAGCACCTTTCATGTCACGTCAACATTGTTAACAAAGCTTGGAGGGTGCCTGGGGTTCACATAGACGGTCACCCACCCCCAGCCACAAGCCTTTACCATCCCTTCCGGTTCCAGCCCCTGTATTTTCTCAAATATTACTGGCTCCCTTTTAAGAGTCGTTGCGTTTTAAAGAGACGAATGTGAAGAGGTGAGAGAGAACTGCAGATCTGTCCCAGTTCTGTCACTTAATGTTACTTTTGCCATCTAACTCTCAGCTTTCACTATCTTCAGTAGCACAGCGCTTTATTTCGCCCAGGGGTACTCGCTTTTCAAAAGAAAATATATATCTCCGTATCCTTGTAAAATCTCTCCCGGTTCTTCCAAGGATTCCTATCACTTTTACACCCTGGGCTTCATCTGCACTTTCATCCAACCTCAACAGAGGAAACAAAACCAGCGAGCGAGCGAGCCTGGTTCCACTAAATCATCACTTCCTAAACCATTAATCAATAGCCTTCAACCTCCCACCGTCACCACCCCCTCCAAAAACACATAACAACGGTCTGGACTTTCTTCAGACGCCCATCAACATGCACTTTCCTCCATGAGTTGGGTAATGTACGAAGTTTTTTTTTGTTCTTTTTAATAGTTCTATAACCCTGCTTTAGCGTTTGATTGATGAGTATTATTGGGGATTAAAAAAAATACTACCAATATGATAAGTTTTAAAACTCAGATGATTTTGCAGTCCATGTCCAAATGCAGCAAGACCTGGACAATATCCTGGCTTGGGCTGACAAGTGGCAAGAAACATTTGCACCACACAAGTGCCAGACAATGACCATCTCCAACAAGAGAGAATCTAACCCTCGTCCCTTGACATTCAATGGCATTACCAACGTTGAATCCACCACTATCAACATCCTGTGGGTCACCATTGACCAGAAACTGAACTGGACTAGCCATATAAATACTGTGGCTACCAAGAGCAGGTCAGAGGCTATGAATCCTGTGGCGAGTGACTCACCTCCTGACTCCCCAAAGCCTGTCCGCAATCTACAAGGCACAAGCCAGGAGTGTGATGGAATACTCTCCAATTGCCTGGATGAGTGCAGCTCCCACAACACTCATGAAACTTGACACCATCCAGGACATAGCAGCCGCAAGATTGGCATCCCATCCGCAAACATTCACTCCCTCCTCCACCACCGATGAACAGTAGCAGCAGTGTGTACCATCTACAAGATGTACTACAGAAACTCACCAAGGCTCCTTAGACAGCACCTTCCAAACCCACGATCATATAGAAGGACAAGGGCAGCAGATAGATGGGAACACAACCACCTGGAAGTTCCCCTCCAAGTCACTCACCATCCTGACTTGGAAATTTTTTTATCTATTCCTTCACTGTCACTGGGTCAAAGTCCTGGAACTCCCTTCCTAACAACACTATGGGTGTGTTTGCAGCACAGGGGCTGCAGCGGTTCAAGAAGGTAGCTCACCACTATCTTCTCAAGGGCAATTAGGGATGGGCAATAAATGCTGGCCCAGCCAGCGACGCCCACATCCTGTAAGTGAATTTTTTAAAATCACCCTAGAAATACACAGCAGATCAGACAGCATCTGAAAATGGGGCAGGTTTAACCGAGGCGGAGTTGCTTAATGAGCATGGAGAGAGCCCATCATAAAATTTTCCCTTAGATGCTGCACATCCTGCTGGCCTTCTGTTGGTTCGATGTAACAATTTACTATTCATTTCATTGAAAAATGTTTTTACACTTGTGCAGCTGCTGGTTAATGTAGATTTAATCACTCCGCAGCACAAGTTGTCACTGAACGCTTTGAAATACACCGTGAACTTATTTTAACCCGTCAACTTGATCGAACTTTTGTTAACAATTTTGCACTTTCTGTTGCATCTGACATTATCATTTGTCCATGTCACCTACCGCCCACCGCGATCCCAACTCTACTTCCAACAAGCTTTGCTTATTTCAGAAAGCGATAAGTTAACTTTGCGCGACCGTTTAAGAATTAAGACGCGTTTATGATCAACCTGCAGTTGAACGAGCTCTGAAGCAAACGATTTATTTAAGTAAACAATTTCGCTTCTTACCATAAGAGGGATTGCCGCCGATGAAATGACACAGGATTGCAAATATGAATGGTGTCGTGAACACGTTCTTAGTTAACAAACGCATGGTGACAGAGAGAGAGAGCGGAAAAAGCAAAACAAACAAAAAAAATCAAATCGCAAGCCTGGAACTTTTTTTGTACACGATTGGATCTCACTTCACACAATGAATGTGGGCTGCGATTTCACAACTGATCCTTAAATAATTCGACTTGGTGGGCGGATAGAGCAGACGCGTCTTCGGGTGGGCGGGTTAACAGCAGCCAGTGAGGTGAGAGGCAAAGCAATGTTTTTTTTCCCTGTCTGTAAACTTTCATCTTATCACAAACCGCGCCCAGCAACTGATCCTGCCTTGGATTTCAACCAAAACAAGCCCAGTCTCCTGCCAGCATCCAAGTAACGAGGCCACTTTTACTATGCTCTGACTATTAGTCATTATTTCCTATAAATCAAAC
Source organism: Carcharodon carcharias (assembly GCF_017639515.1). Lineage (NCBI taxonomy): Eukaryota > Metazoa > Chordata > Chondrichthyes > Lamniformes > Lamnidae > Carcharodon > Carcharodon carcharias. The sequence goes on along the minus strand of NC_054480.1, from coordinate 138,917,527 downwards.
TCCGAGGGACAAACGTTGACTGCTACTCACTCATGCCTACCCCTATTATTTTCCGATGCTCATACATGATTTCCCGATTCTCTCTTTGGCTGTATTTGAGGAATCTATAAAAGCAGATTTCGCTCTTCGTGTGGCTCTGTATAGTGAGAGGATATCTTTAAAATTTACGTACTGCAATTTCAAGCAGCGGACAAGGTTAGGAGCCACGATAATAAGTTGCAGATCTTGCGCTCAGACAGGAAGCTCCGACTGTTTTGGCTTCATGGTTCATTGTGACAAGGATTCTGTAGGTTACGGGGATGCGGCAGGGGAGTGGGGCTAGGTAGAATGCTCTTTCGGAGAGCCAGTGCAGACTCGATAGGCCGAATGGCCTCCTGTAAAGATTCTTTGATTCTGTAGAATTTAATATTACAATTGCTTTAACGTGATTCCTATCTTTGCTCCCCTGCCGGCAATTTTCAGATGCAGTCCCACCCAAATAAGTCATTGAGATTCTCGGCCGCTGACTGGCTTCAGATAAAGTATCTATAGTAATCTAACTGATAACTTATATTCCACATTTGTCCAAGGTCATGATAAAAACAAATCAGAACTTAACTTTTTTTTAAAGCTTCTAAACAAAATTGGAAAGATTACATGACAGCTATCTGCTGGAACAATGAAAAAAAAAACATTGAAAACCACGGAATATATAAATCATCTGCGTTGTATTAATCTCGAGGGAAATTGTAAAAATAGCAAACTGCCTTAAATTTACTTGTTGCAGTTACTGAATCTGGATAATGAGGTCAGACCTCCGAAATGATTACTGTCGTGCTGAATGCACTGCTAGTCATCTTGGACCAGGAATGTCCGAATTTACACAGTAAAAAGCTTTAAAATAAGTCAGAAATTGAGCGTCCTTAGCTACCATCACGGGAACAGTCCAGGCGATATATGGATACTTCAAATACACGTGTTTTCAAACATATGTAGTTAATGTAAATGACGAAGATTAACCATAAAATAGTCTAGGAAGAACACGGCCGCGCACACATCTGCAAAGGTTTATAGTCATAAGTGTTCAATTTTAGAATCTTTATAACGTAGTCCATTGTATCTCCGTGTACTTATTTAAGAACAATGCTCATAAATGCATATATTTTACCAGTTCTTCCTAAATTTAATGGCACTTCAACTGTATCAATTTGGAACAGTTCTAAGCAACCCCAATACAAAAAAAAGCAAAAATTATTTCTCTGCAATGCCCTTATTATTCATGCCTTTCACGGCGTTGTGTTAACAGGCAAATTCACGGTTAGTGAATATGTTATGTACATTCATCGTACTTCACAACCTGATATCTTATGAACATCTCTTTACCTAATGAATACTCTACCAAGCCCCTACCTATCCTTACCATATAGAATGAGCTTCCCTCATTAACCTGGTATTATGGACCCTCCTCATTAAACTGATATTCTGGTAATTGCCTGCACCCAGTTGAATCCTCTGAACACCATCTGTAAAATTGGATTTTCAGTGAGTCGCTACTCCGTCATGATATTTTGTACTAATTTTTTTTCCACAGATCAGTGGCAATATCAGAAAAGAAAAAACAGCCCCAGGAGTTATAAAAATATCCATGTAATATTATAAAAAGAAAATATTGTGAATGAATCAGAAATAATCATTCAATATGGGCATTCAGATCACTAACTGCGTGGACTTCAACAGTTCACAACTTCATCTGAACCTTGCCATTAAATTTCTGTGTTGGAGCTCATTTGGTTTCCTCTGCCTATTTCATTTATATAATTCATGCACAATTGCTATAACTTTGTGGGGTCAGTAAATGGACATGGTTACTGTGTAACAGACAGTGTATGTTGGCACACAGTCATTTTTCTCATTATGTAACTTGTGTCAATAAAGATGTTAAGTAAATGTGTTGGAACAGATGCTGTTTGTGAAAGAAAATTGAACAAAACAAGTTCATTCTTAGATTGGTCAGTGAGGCACAAAATTCTCCCGGAATCAGTCGCAGCTTTACATTGTAAGCAACTGTGTACACCAGAGGAAGGTCTGCTATTCAACCTGTTATTTTAGGTTAAGGTCAAGTTTATGCAGTTTGTTCTGAAACAAATTACCACATATGAAAGCAATTACAGGAGAAGGAAAATGAATTGGCAAGTATTCTGTTTCCAATGGTAGTGTTATGTTTTTAATACCAAACTTCTAAAGAACTGCCATCAACTCAGTCTGGGGCCTATGTTTCTAAAGCTGGCCCATCTTAATTAAGACCATCTTTCGGATGTCTGCAAAACTATGGTGAAAAGCACTGGGTGGGATAAAACAAAATAGCAAACGGACTATAGTCACAAACCTTTACCAGTCTACCTCTCCAGTATGATGCCGCTTTAAATCATGCTGGGTTGACTCGCAAGGAGTCTTTTGAAATAAAGTATAAATTGATAAAGGAGAAAACATAATTCCTGCAAAATGCTGTTTACAATTCACAAGATGAATCACAATTTTGAAAAAGGTGAAAAAGAAAATTGCAAACGTTACACCCTTGTTTAAACAGGGTTGTAAGGTTAAATCCAGCAAATACAGGCCATTCACTTTAACTTCAGTGGTGAGAGAGCTTTTAGAAATGATAACCTGGGGAAAAAAAAGTGAGTTAATTAAGCAAATCCATCATGGATTTGTTAAGGGGAACTTGATTAAATTTTTTGATGAGGTAATAGAGAGGGTTGATGAGGGTAATGCAGTTGGTGATGTAGATTTCCAAAGGGTATTTCATAAAGTGTCACACAATGGACTTGCCAGAAAAGTTAAAGCCCAAGGAATAAAAGGGAAAGTGGCAGCATGGATACTAAGTTGGCTGACGGTCAGGAAAGAGAGGAGTGATGAACGGTTTTTCAGACTGAAGGAAGGTATGCAGTGGGGATCCCCAAGGGTTCTCTGTTTCGCTTGATATATATTAATGACTCAGATAAGGGTGGACAGGGCACAATTTCAAAATTTTTGGAATACATTAAACTTGGAAGTATTGTGAACTGTATTGAGGAGGATAGTGATAGGCTTCAAGAGGTCATAGGCTGGTGGAATGGATGGATACATGGCAGAAAAACTTTAATGCAAAGAAATGTGAAGTTACACATTTTGGGGGGAAGGACAAGGTGAGGCAATATAAAATCAAGGGTACAATTCTACAGGCGGGCAGAGGATGGTGGGGCAGAAACAGAGAGACCTGGGGTTATTTGTGCACACATTATTGAAGGTGGCAGGGCAGGTTGAGAAAGTGGTTAAAAAGACACTGTTCTTATCTGTCTGATGAAAAGTCATTGACCTGCAACATTAATTTTGTTTCTCTCTCCACAGATGCAGCCTGACCTGTCAAGCGTTTACAGCATTTTCTCTTGTTTCAGATTTCTAGCATCTGCAGTATTTTGGTTTCGTATTTAGTTAAAAAGGCAAATGGGATCCTGGACTTTATAAATATTGGCATACAATACAAAAGCAAAGAAGTTGTGATGTACCTTCACAAAACAATGGTTCAGCCTCAAGTGGAGATTGTGTCTGATGCTGGGCAACACACTTTAGAAAGCATGTGACGGCTTTAGACGGATGCAGAAAATATTTATGAGAATGGTTCCAAGGATGAGGGACTTCAGTTACGTGGATAGATTGGAGAAGCTGAAATTCTTCTCCTTATAAAAAAAGGTTGAGAGATTTGAAAGAAGTGCTCAAAATGATGAGGGGCCTTGACAAAGTAGACAGAGAGAAACTATTCCTGTTAGCCGAGGACATTGATTTAAGGTGACTGGCAAAAGAACCAATGGCGGCATAAGAAAACCCTTTTTTTAAACACAGTGAGTGGTTAGGATCTGGAATGCACTGCAACGTGGTGGAGACACATTCATTCATGGCTTTCAAAAGAGAATTGGATAAGCTCCTGAGGAGAAAGAATTTGAAAGACTAGGGGGACCGGGCATAGGACTAACTGAGCTGCTCTTGCAGAGAACTGACACGGATGTGACAAGCCAAATGGCCACCTTCTGTGGTGTAATCATTCTATGATTCAACATAAAGGCTGAAACAAAAGGATCCAGAAAGACAGCAGCAGAATCTGAGACAGACTTAAAATCTTGTAACTAAGGGACAGCTTTTATATAATGCTTTTCATTTCATCGGGATATCCCAAAGCAATTCAAAGCTAATTACTTTTGAAGTGTATAGATATTCATGTTGTTACGTAGGAAAAAAACCACAGATAAATTGTGCACAGTAGGGTGGCACAAGCAATAACCAACTAGTGAATTGGGTTTTTGGTGTTGTTTGATGAATGTGTTATCCAACTGCTTACCTGACATTCACAGGAACATAGGAAATATCTGAACATCGCTCCATCATCTGAGTGTCTGCTCCATTGTTCGCCTCTAATCAAAATGTTTCATGGTAGCAAATCATATCAGGTTATTTACTGCCTGACAGAAATTTATTTTCAACCGATCCTTTTGAAATAATCTTTTTTTTCCTTCATTCGTGGGATCTAAGCATTGCTGGCAAGACCACCATTCGTTACCCATTCCTAATTGCCCTTGAAAAGGTAGTTATGAGCCTCCTTGAAGCACAGGAGTCCATTTGGTGAAGGTACACTCACGGTGTTGTTAGGAAGGGAGTTCCAGAAGTCTGACCCATGGCAGCGAAGGAACAGCAATATAGTTTGGTCCACTCCATGTGATATCAAGAAGTAGCTGAAGGGTCTGGATACAGCGAATGCTATGGGCTCTGACAATATCCTGGCTGCAGTACCGAAGACTTGTGCTCCAGAACTAACCACCAAGCTGTTCCAGTGCAGCTACAATTCTGGCAGCCACCCAACAATGCAGTTACTCAGTAATGACCTGCTCATTGATGCTTAGTTTGGGTTCCGCCAGAACCGGTCATTACAACCTTGGTCCAAACATAAACAAAAGGCGAGTTGACAGTGACTGCTCTTCACATAAAAGCAGCATTTGACCGAATGCAGCATCAAGGAGCCCTAGCAAAATTGAGGTCATTGGGAATTGGGGTGGGGGAGGGGGTGATGAGCTATATACTCTTCACTTGTTGGTGTCATACCAAGCGTAAAGATGGTTGTGGTCATTGGAGGCCAATCGTCTCAGCCCCAAGGGGGACGTTGCTGGAGGGGTTTCTCACAGTAATCTCCTAGGCCCAACCATCTTGATGAACCAAATGGGCTTTACAATAATCCAGTAGTTTCATGGTCAGTATTAGTGAATGTAAATTCCCATCTGCCATGGTGGGATATGAACTCAAAGCACCCACTCGTTAGTCCGGGTCTCTAGATTATTAGCACTGTAATAAAATCAGTATGCTATTATACCCTTAATATTTCCAAAACAGTGATTTTTTTTTTATTGAGTCTGAACAAGTTCCTATTTTCTATCTAAACAGAATCACCCAAATGAAACAATATGACGGCAAAATACAGGAATCATTTGAAGAACTGTTCAGTCTTCACAACCACCTGTACCACAGCTTTTGGTTGTAGGAAAATCCTTGATAATTTAACTGCCTGATTTCTCCTTTCCCACTAAGCATATTGCAATATGTTATGCTGACCACATTGTGGGATTAAGAACGTTCTTAACTGCCCTCAGTAATGCTGGTAATTGAAACAGTATCAGCAAAAAACTTTTAGCAATTATTACAGCACATTAATTTGCCCTGATGCATAAATCAGCATTTTAAAAAAAGCGCATAACATTGCAGCACACTGATGAATCTACACTACACCACAGGGTATATTTCACCGTGATGTGAATTCCTTATCTTGATTATATTGATGAGGGGAGGAAGAAAAGAAACAAAACACGACCAGGAGGAGCAGGAGAGAGGAGGACCCAGAGACAGGTAGCAGCATCTAAAAGCGTGACAGACAGGAGGACTGGATACAGGCAGCAGCGTCTGAAAGAGTGAGAGACAGGAGGACTGTATACAGGCAGCAGCATCTAAAAGAGCGGGAGAGAGGCGGACCCAGATACAGGCAGCAGCATCTAAAAGAGTGGGAGAGAGGAGGACCGGAGACAGGAAGCAGCATCTATAAGAGCAGGAGAGGGGAGGGCCGGAGACATGCAGCAGCATCTAAAAGAGCAGGAGAGAGGAGGGCCGGAGACATGCAGCAGCATCCAAAAGAGCGGGAGAGAAGAGGACCCGGAGACAGGCAGCAGCATCTAAAAGAGTGGGAGAGAGGAGGACCCGGTGACAGGCAAGAGCATCTAAAACAGCGGGAGAGTGGAAGACCTGGAGACAGGTAGTGTCACCTAAAAGAGTCCCAGAGGCAGACAGCAGCATCTAAAAGAGCCATCCAGTCCAGTCTGTGGCTCCAGAGCAGACCAGCCGAGTTCTGAGAGAGAGAAAAAAAAATCAAAGTATGACATCACAGGAAAACAAGTAGTTGATTAGTTGGTGGGTATTTTTCTCATTGATCTTCAAAACTTGGGTAATTTTAGTAATTGTAAGGTTTTTTAGTAGTACTGAGGCTTACTAAAGTAGCAAAGCTTATTAGATTGGCTGGTGAGTATTTTGTTTTCATCTTAAGTAGAGAATTTTAATCAGAGGAAGTAGAACATTTATTGAAATAATAAGAAAACAATCACAGGCAGGACGAGAGATATTAATTAAAATTTAACCAATAAAATAATTAATTAATTAAACGCTATAAAGATGGCAGGGCAGATGATGTGTGCAGAACGCGGGAGCTTGTGGGCACCTGTGTGATCCAAGGCAAACATATCTGCAGTAAGTGCCTGTGGCTGAAGGAACTTTGGCTCAGAGCTAATGAGCTGGAGCTGAGTTGCAGACACTGCGACACATCAGGGAAAAGGAAAGTTACCTGGACAGTTTGTTCCTTAGGATAGGGTCATATGATTTGGTCCATGGTCAGGGACAGGAGGTTGTGCCTGTGACTGAGGCAGGTATGGGGATCGAGAAGGGAGGGCCCTCAGCCTTTGCAATTTTTCAACAGGTCTGAGGTTTTTCTAGCTTGTTCAGATGAAAGCAGGGTCTGCAGGGTGGATGAGCAAACTGATCATGGCACCGTGGTACAGGAAACCATTGTTACGACCGGTCCCCGGGGGAGGTTTCCCCAATTTGTTATGATCCCAGACGAGATAGCCCAAATTGTTATGCTCCCAGGTGAGGAGGAATGAACTGGCTCCCCTTCTTTATTCAATCCCCTTGGCTGGCCACAACAGGGTTAATTTAAAAAGGATCCCTTCCCTTGTGGATATCTTTTCCCAGTCCAAATGTATTTATGTTTTAAAAGGAACCAATTTACCAAGGTTTCCTTGAGTTAAAGAAAGAGTGAGCTTATTTGTTACTAAAATGCAAATGCAACACACATACACAGAGATTAGAAATGAGAAGTGAGTTCAGAAGTAAAAGTTAAAAAGATATACGAATCAGCCTTTGGCTGGTCCATGAGGAGTAAATGATGAAACATTACGACCTTTAAGTTGGGTGGTTCCAGTAGAGCTGACTTTGGGCAGTTAAGCATTTGGTTTGGAGATTCTTGGTTCTGCAGGTTAGCTGAAAGGAGTTGTCCTGTTTCCTATTCAATTGTGGTTTTGATGACTTGTGACTTGCCTCCAGCAATCAGAGATAGACTTTTTACCTGCAAGTGCAGGGATGCCTAGTTGATGTTCTTCAGCTGTGACCTTCACAGCACACACTGACATACCAGGCGTGGAACACCAAAATTAGCACACAGAGAGACCAGGGTTGCAATAGGCTTTTAATCCTTTTCTTGTACATTCCTACAAGGGAATAAAGAACCATGTCTTTCGTCCTGATCTGCTTTCTTTTCAATTCACATCATATCCACAGTCTGGAATATAACTCACAGGAGATGGTTTCTGCTAAAATGGTAATCAGCCTTCATTATCTCTACAACCACAGGAGATTACAGTTCAGTTTTTGCATTGCCTCTTTTCCTTTGAAGTAGGCCTTGACATTTTTTTAGGTGTGACACTGCATTTTCTGAACTCGTTGGTTAAGTGAAATTTTCCAGTAAGTGGTCACTTTACAATCTTTGCTTGTATGTCCTTTAAAAAAAAACACGTCTTACTTAAAAGTTCAATATGTCCGTAAGTATTTCGGGGGCTATGATCCGTGGTCATGACACCATTCAAGCAGGGTGAGGGGGAATTTATAGGAATGTAGTTGTAGTTGGGCACAGTATAGTTGGGGGGGTTGACACAGTTCTATGCATTCAAGAGTCTGAGTCCAGATAGCTGCTCTGGGCTGGAGAGGAGCTTGCAGTGGAAGATCCAGTTTTCATGGTCCATGTAGGCACCAGTGACACAGGTAAGACTAGGAAAGATGTTCTGCTTAAGGAGTATGAACAGCTAGGGGCTAAATTAAAAAGCAGAACCTCAAAGGTAATAATCTCTGGATCACATGAGCCATGAGCAAATTGGCATAGGGTAAATAAGATTAGAGAGTTAAACACATGGCTCAAAGATTGATGTGGGAGAAATGGGTTTTGATTAATGGAGCACTGGCATCAGTACTAGGGAAAGTGAGAGCTCTACCATCGGAATGGTCTTCACCTGAACTGTGCTGGGACCTAGTCATATAACTAGGGTGATAGAGAAGGTTTTAAACTAAATAGTGGGGGTGGCAAGTCAAGTGAGGGAAGCAAAAGAAACAGGATAAGGCAAGAGAGCAAGATAGCAACAAGGATAATCAGAGTGTAGCAGGAAGGGAAAGAGTGTACAATATAAGAGTACACCAGAAGATAAGGCTAGAGGTTGTGAAAAAAAATAAAAAGAAAGAATTAGAGGCACTCTATCTGAATGCGCACAGCATTCACAACAAGGTAGATGAATTGACAGCACAAACAGAAGTAAACAAGTATGATCTAATTGCCATTACAGCAATGTGGCTGCTGGGTAACCAAAGATGGGAATTGAATGTTCAAGGGTATTCAACATTTAGATAGCATAGGAAAAAAGAAAAAGGAGGTGGAGAAGCACTGTTAATGAAGGATAAGATCAGTACATTAGTGAGAGAGGATCTTAGATCAAAAGATCAAAATGTAGAATCAGTTTGGGTGGAGCTAAGAAGTAGCAAGAGGCAGCGAACATTGGTAGTAGTTTACAGGTCACCAAACAGTAGTGGGTTAGATTGTTGATAAGCTACTGAAAGCTAAAGTGCAGGTGCAGCAAACAATTAGGAAGGCAAATGGTACGTTGGCCTTTATTGCAAGAGGATTTAAGTACAGGAATAAAGAAGTTTTGCTGCAATTGAATAGAGCCTTGGTGAGAATGCACCTGCAAAATTGTGTACGGTTTTGGTCATCTTACCTAAGAAAAGATATATTTGCCATGGGATGGCAGGGTTGTCCTATGAGAAGTGATTGAGGAGAATGGGCCAGTATTCTGTAGAGCTTAGAAGAATGAGAAATGATTTCATTGAAACATACAAAACTCTTACCGACCTTAACAGGGTAGACACAAAAAGTATGTTTCCCCTGGCAGCGGGGTAAGTGGGGTGGTCTAGAACCAGGGGACACAGTCTTAGTATAAGAGGTAGGCTGTTGAGGAGGAATTTCTTCATTCAGAGGGTGGTGAATCTTTGGAATTCTCTAACCCAAAGGGCTGTGGATGCTCAGTCATTGAGTATGTTCAAGACAGAGATCAACATATTTCTAGATATTAAAGGGATCTGGGGATAGTGTGGGAAAATGGCGTTAGGACAGAAGATCAGCCATGATCTAGTTGAAGGGCAAAGCAGGCTCGAGGGGCTGAATGGCCCACTCCGGCTCCTATTTTCTATGTTCACTTGAGACACCCTCATACATTCTCAGCTGATTAAGAATGTTTGGCTGGGAAATTGGGTATTGCTTGGAGGAATCTAAGGGGAAGGAACAAAACTACTACAAGACAAACTTTATAGGAGCATAGAAGTATTTCTAGACAAAGATGAGCAAGCAGACATTGTGGCCCATGAGTTTTGATCTTCAGAGGATTGTAACAGGAGGTACCTCAAAAGATGTGCTGGAGAACCCCCACGGAGGTCCCCATGCAAGGACTGCATGGCAATTGCCTGGGAAGTTTAAACTTCTGATTGGCAATTACCCTGCACTAGGAACCATCCGGTACTCCGATTTAAATTGGGGTGTTCAGATGGTTCTGACGACTTAGTAGAAGTTACCCAGGAAAAATTAGACGAATTAAAATCACTCCTAACTCTTGGGTTACTACTGTACTGACCTCCCGACTACCCCTGTCCCCCACTATCCTCCATGGGAATGCCCCCGCCGACTTCCCCTGACTGCGGTTGCCACTCCTCGAAAGTTTGGCTGCAGTTGTCATAAATTCTTGTAAGCTTGCATATTACATAAACAATAAAAGAATCTGATGGGTCAGCCACAGTTCATTTGTATTACATTTGAAAGTGTAATTTATCTGGGCGATGTAGAATAATAGAATTAATTATCAGGAATAAACTTTAGGATTAGCTCTACAATAATAATGTTACATTGTTCCAACCATGTGAGGAGGGGTGAAATGACTCCCCTATTCACCCACTTCAAGTGTGACGGTAACAGGGAGTTTGTGAATTCAGAGAGGATGTGCTTTTCCAATTCCATAAGAGTCCCACTATTTACGCATTTAGGTTCTAAAGAATTATTCAGACAGCTTTCCTTAGGTTAAACAAAGAACAAGATAAGTTTATTGAAACTACCTACCAAACTAAAAAAAAATTCTAGGCAAATCGCAACCACCATTCATACACCGCACGCATTCGTCTGGGCTCACACACACACCAGTACCAATGGCAGAATAAGAGGATTGGCTTCTCAGATTTTTGCAGTTCATGAAAACTAAAACAGAGGAGTACACGGTTAGCTGGTCTCAGTGCGGTGATTCCACGTTGCGGCTGTTTTGTTCAGTTGTCTTCCCAGCTGAAGTTGTATGGAGCAGATTTCCATGTTTTATTCCCAAAAGGTCTCAGTTCACAGTAGATTTTTCTTCTCAGGATGGTTACTTTGAAAATCCGGGCACCACTTCCAACAGTGTTAGGTAGACAGGGCACACAGCCTCATACACCATGTGTTCAGTACAGCATTGTCTTTTGTTCTCTCTCTCCTACTTGGTAAGGAGTCCTTAAAAGTACATTTCTGACTCTAAATTCCAGAAAAATTCTTTTAGTTCACATCTGCTATAGTTATTGTTTCAGAACAGGTAATTGCATTTTGATGTCTCATCTCAGAAACATTTGAAAAGTCTCAGGATGGTGTGATGCCAACAGAGGATGGAGTCTTTCGTGCTCCTTAGGGGGTTGAGTTTCTGCTTCTTTCATCCCACTTGGTGGAATGTGAAATTGTGTGCATTGTGGCAGTTTGAGCAGTTTTGTCATTGCCTCTTAGAGGGTTCCAGTTTTTTTTTAATTGTATCTTTAGAAAGCACATCCTCATAACATTACAAATATAATGCCACCAAACTAGGGGCAGCAGAGGGTTTGGAGGAAACAGTCAAGACAAATTCAGAAAGGGAAGATGCTTGCTGACTAACCTTCCCAAATTCTTAAGGAATTGACAATTTAACTGGACTGTAAGAACCCTATGACATAGTATATCTGGACTTCCAAAGACTTTCAATAAAGTTTTGCGTGATAAACTATTAGTTTTCAAAGATGCTACCAGACCTGTTGAGTATTTCCACTATTTTCTGTTTTTAGTTAACTAAAAGTTGTAGGGATTCAGGTTAAATCTGGGAATGACTAAGAAATTAGCTGAAGGGTAGAAAACAGTAGGTACTTCCCAATGTAGCTTTGTCAGATTTGGGGAATGTATCGATTGGGGTGACCCAGCACTCATTGTTGGAATGATTACAGTTTCAGATTTACATCAATGACAAGGATTCAGAAACAAATTGGTTGAATTTACCAGTGCTACTGTGCTATGAGTGGTAGTGAAATTGGAGGATGATTACAGAATAAGTTGGAAAAAGTATGGTCAAGGTTGGAAGTACAAGGCAGATGAAATAAGTGAAAACAATGGATGAGCTATGTACTCTGTAAATTGTGCTGAAATATCTAAGGATGAAGTTGAAAGAGATTGATGAACCTATGTAGATCAACACGCAATATGTCCAACCAATGTAAAGAACAATCAATAAATCCAATAGGATGTTGAACCTCTGAGCTAAAACAGTAAAACAGAAATCAGAGGAAGTTGCATATCTTGAATACTGTGTCAGTTCTGGTTGCCAAGAAACAAGGGAGACATTCAGGTCTTGGAAGTAGTACAGAAAAGAGCTATACTGCTGATCCTTAGTGTAAAGGAGTTAGGAAGACTGCAGAAATTTGGACCATTAAGCCCGGAAAAGAAGCATTTAATAGGTGCTGTTAAAGACATATGCAAGATTGTAAATGGTATCAAAAAGGTAAATTAAATTGCGGGTGTACAGCAAGGAGACACGGATTCAAATTAGCCAGAGGAAAGTTTAGGACTTAATAAGTTCTTTACATAGGAAATGAACTTTAAGATAGGCTAATGGAGGAAAAAAACGTGAACTCATTATAGAAACAACTAAATGATGTATAAGGAGCCTGTAGGGTTCTTCTGGGTGGATGAAGTAAGGTGGATCGAATGGCTCTTCTCATCTGAGATTTGTAGGTCAAAGCTATGAAGTTAGTGGTTAACACATGTGGGTCATAAAGCTCATTCATTGACTGTGAAACTGTTGAAACATGATTATCATAGCTGAACAATGACTGCTTTGCTAGATTTCATGAATAGCGGGTTTCAGAGGGCAGCTCAGAGGGAGCCACTATTGTGTCTGTAGATTCTTCATATCACATGAGCAAAATATTCTTTTAGTGTCAAGGAATTACCAATTCTGTAAAGATAACCTTATCTAACAAATTTAACAGCTTTATCACCAACAAGGAAATTAGAGAGGGGAGACCTCTATTCTGTCTTTCTGGGCTTTATTCAAACACAAACACCAGAGATAAAAGTACAACAAATTGTGAAAGCTGGAGATCTGAAATAAAACAGAAAATGGGTAGGAGAAGGTGAAGATCCTCTGAACTTTGGTGGAGTGGCAATCAGAGTCATATTACCACTCCGCTCCTAATTTGTTACCTTTAACTTTTTTGATCCTGTCTTGCCTGACCTTTTGACACTGTCTAGGTGAGAACTGTATACGGCAGCTCGTTCCTGAAGCCTTCAGTCGAACGCTGCTGCATTGGAGGGAAGGAGGCCACGCCCCCTTTTTTAAGGCACTAGCTGAGGTATATCAGGTGAGTTTAAAGGTGCAGCCAGGTTTAAAGGTCTTTGAGAAGCCAGGGAGAAGGTAAGTGGGTAGGATTTGGGTGGGGGGGGGTTAGGTCAGACTTTGGGGTGGGGGTGGGAGAAAGGGGCGCGGTTGGGCCGAACCTTGGCGGGGGTTGGGGGTGAGAGTTGGGCCTTGGGGGAGGGGTCGCGGTTGGGGATGAGAGTCGGGAGTCAGGCCTTAGGGGTGGGGGTTAGAGGTGAGATTCGGGAGTCGGGTTGGGGGGGAGTCTCCATTGTGCTGGTGAAGAGGAAGAGTCCCATGAGGGGAGAGTAGTCAGAGGGAGCGGGGAGTTCCATGGGGGGGGGGAATCCCTTGGGGTTTGGGAGTCCCCATGAGATGGTAGTTGGAAGGTTGGGGGTATCCCCTGAGGGTTCAAAGGAGTCCCGTGGGGGTTTGGTGTGGGTCTCTACAGTAGTTAGCCAGAAGTTAGAAGTGGTTTTAATTCTTCTAACTTTTTCTGGATAACTATTGATGTCAAACAGTCAGAACCATCCAAAGTTTGCGATTTAAATTACATTTTCGGATGGTTCCCAGTGCAGGGCAATTCCCATGGGAAATTTGGGCTTCCCAGGCAATTGTTGTGCCAACTTTATCTGGGAACTTCTGGAAGGGCCAAGGGGGGAAGCAGGGGGTTCCTCAGCCCATCTTTGGGGTACCCCACTTACACAGCCCTGGAGCTCGGAGGTTACAGCCCCACGTGTCCTTAGAGCAATTTTTCCATTAAAAGCCGAAACTTGGGAGGGCAGACTGAGGGTGCTCTTCTCCTGAATTCTAAACTATTTTGCCAATCTCCCTATGAGTCAGCAACAAAGCGGGAAGTGCATGCATGAGCTGGCCATAATACTTTGGCCAGAACATGTGTTTCTCACATCATATGTAAAAGTTCCCTGTTATTTACATCACAGGAGTTATTTTTATTTTAAAGAGTGTACTGTACTCTTAATGCAACGTTGCTCAATTCAAGTTATCTGACATTTGAATTTCAGAAACACTAAGTTCTATCAGGATTAGAAAATTTGAAAAGAGGAAAACCGAAGAACAATTCAGGAAAAAGGATTACAAATTCTCAGAAGCCACAGTAATTGGATATTCAATAATACACTAACTGCTTTTACAAGGAGAAACCTACAATTAAATAGCTCTTGAAAAGCTGAAGAGAGGTAAAAAGTGCTCGGTGTATACAAAGTTTGAGATATTTGAATCTACTGGACCACCCAGCTACAATAAGAACCATTTTTGTATAACACTGCTTGACCCGCAGAGAAAAACAGATAAAGCTAAGAAAATGTTACATGATAAATAGTGAATAATTTTCTAGATTTATAACCAATAAAATTACTTTAAATTAAATAGATTGGAAAATAATAAACACTACTTTACGTTATATGAATCATCTCTTTCTAAAAAGTTAAAAACTACAGCCTACTATTGAAAGTTCAACCATTTCAGAATGATCCAGTAATTCAAATTAAGCAATGTCAATGACACATGGCCTTTGGAATTTAGCTGCGGAACAAACTGAAAGGTCAGGTAATTTGAATTAAGCAATTTTGCCTTAAGCATACACTTTCTAAAATAAAGCCAACTTCTATGAAGTAAATAACAAGCAATGTTTTCATATATTTTACCATTTAACACATAAACATACGTACAATGTTATTAAATTTTGAACTAAAACCAGGCAGTGCTGGATATACTCAGCAGGTCTGGCAGCATCTGTGGAGAGAGAGAGAGGGAGAGAGAGAGAAAGAGACAGAGTTAACGTTTCAAGTCAATTATAACTGAAGTTCTCCAGTTCAGAAGAAGTCATATTTGACATGACCTGCTGAGTATTTCCAGCAGTTTCTGTTTATAGTTCAGATTTCCAGCATCTGCAGTATTTTGCTATTAAATTTTCAGCTTTGAATTTGAACTATTAAACTCCAATAGTTTAATGTTTGTTTCAAATTGTTTAAATGATACACATGAAAGGGCCTCATTACTAAAATTGTAAAGTTCAGCCAAGCTTTAAAAAAATAATGTTACTTTTATAAAGACTCCAAGACAAAACAAAAACAAATTACTAACAGTGAATCAACTTCCTTCAGCTTGCACACCCCCAGTGCACCAAACCTTCTTGCATTGCGAAGCATCTTAATCTCCCCACTGCTCTTAAGACAACAAAAGGTTTTTGTTTCTTCCATTTCTACAAAACTTCAGCTTTGTCTGCCTAACCAGAATATATCAACTCTTAAGTTTTGATGATTCATATATTAGCTCTTCAAATATTAGCTTACTGGTTTCACTACTTCCTTTCACCTCAAATGAAATCCCCACATTGCCTCAAACTACGTGGAATTTGCAGGAGAGAGTTAGGCTGTTTGGTTTAGCAGTTCCATGATTATACTCCACATAAGCCTCCTCCCACGCTATTAATTCTTCCCACCCTGCCCCAATTTCCCTCTATGCCCTTCTCCCTCATATATGCATCCCACCTCCCATTAAATCTGTCAACAAATTAACTACGCTGGGTGGTAGTAGAGTCCACATTCTCTTCAGACTCCTTGTAGAGAAATTCCTCCTAAACACTTTATCTGGTTTGTCACCAGATATGTTAGATTCATGCCCCCTTCCTATGGGAACTGTATACCTATATTATTTTTTAAAATTCTTTTTATTTCACCAGGTCAAGACACTAGCAGCAAAAGGAGTTTTACTATTCATTTTGCAATATCAAAATCATTATTTGTAAACCACCTTGAACACTGGGTATCAAAATGGAAAAGTGCACCATTTGCCAGCATTTACATCACACGCTTTAATGAACAGAGAGAAAAAAAAAATGGATAATCAACTGGATAATATGACGTGGTTAAAAATTCAATTCTAGGTAAATTAACTGATTCAAAAATGGAATCAGATCCCCAAATATTTCAACCAAATAAAACCTGTATTACAAAAGCAAAATACTGCAAAAATGGGAAACCTGAAATAAAACACAGAAAATGCCAGAAATACATTGTAGGTAGCATCTGTGTAGAGAGAAACATGGCTAATGTTTCAGATTAATGACCTTATATCAGAATGCAAAAAAAGTTAGAGGTTTTAAGCAAGCACAGAGGCAGGGAAAGGAGGAATGGGTTGAAAGACCAAAAGGGAAGATCTGTGATAGGGTGGAATGCAGGAGAGATGACAAGAAGGGTGATGGTGCAAAGCAAAATGGGGTGTTAGCCCATAAGAAGGGGGCAGGAACCAATTAAGAAGTGTAAATGGAGATAGCAGAATCATTACTGACAGCTATTGTTCAAAAAAGTGGGAGCAGTGGTTATGACCTGAAATTGCTGAACTAAATGTTAGGCCTGGAAGGCTGTAAGGTATTTACGCTAAGAATGGGGCACTGCTCCTTAAGCTTACAGACATAACATACAAATTAAGGGCAGGAGTAGGCTACTCGTCCCCTTGAGCCTACTCCGCTGTTCAATCAACTCCAGGTTCCTATCCATCCCTGATAACCATTCACTCCCTGGCTTATCAAAGATCTATCCACCTCAGCCTTAGAAATATTCAAAGATTCTGCTTCTACCGCCTTTTGAGGAAGAGAGTTCCAAAGACTCTCAATCCTCTGAGAGAAAAAAATTGTCCTCATCTCTGTTCTGAATGGGCAACCCCTTATTTTTAAACAGTAATCCCTGGTACTAGATTTTCCCACAAGAGAAAACATCTTATCCACATAGATCTGGTCAAGATCCCTCAGGGTCTTATATGTTTCAATCAAATCGCCTCTTACTCTTCTAAACTCCAGTGGATTCAAGCCAACTGTTGCTGCTGAATCCAGGTATTTAGTTTTGTATACCTTCTTTGAACAGCTTCCAACGTATTTTCTTAAATTTATTCGTTCGTGGGGTGTGGACATCACTGGCTAGGCCAGCATTTATTGCCCATCCCTAATTGCATTTAAGAATCGACCGCATTGCTGTGGGTCTGGAGTCACATGTAGGCCAGACCAGGTAGGGACAGCAGATTTCCTTCCCTACAGGACATGAGTGAATCAGATGGGTTTTTATGACAATCGGCAATAGTTTCGTGGTCATCATCAGACTTTTTAATTTTAGATTTTTAGTGAATTCAGATTTCACTATCTGCCATGGTGGGATTTGAACTCTGATCCCCAGAGCATTACCTTGGGTCTCTAGAATACCAATCCAGTAACAATACCACTATGTCACCGCCTCCCTCCAGATTGATTTAAGTTCTTCTTTAAATAAGGAGACCAATAGCTTCCATTGGGCTTCATTGGAACAGTGCAGTAGACCAAGGACAGAGAAGCCAGAATAGGGGGGGGAGCAAAAATGACAAGTGATCGGATGCGCAGGGTCACACTTAAGGACTGAGTGGAGGTGAACACCCATTCTGTGTTTAACCTCCCCCATATACAGGAAACTGCATCATGAGCACCAAGACCTGTATTAATTTGTTTAAATTACAATCATCAAGTCAGTAAAAAGAAGTTAATTCAAGGAAATCAATCTGTTATATCTCTTGGTAACCTACAACTTTCATCACCCTAAGTTTGTTTCTCATTATAAAAGTAAAATACTTCGGATGCTAGAAATCTGAAATAAAAATAGAAAATGCTGGAAATACATAGCAGGTCTGAAAGCATCTATGGAGAGAGAAATGGAGTTAATGTTTCGAGTCCGTATGATTCTCCTTCAGAGCAGAAGAGTTTCGAAGAAGAGTCATATGAACTCGAAACGTTAATTCTGTTTCTCTCTCCACAGATGCTGCCAGACTTGTTAAGGTTTTCCAGCATTTTCTGTTTTTATTTCTTTCTCTTTAGATTGTTGTAAAATTTTCAAGGTTATCCCTATTTTATTCAAACATCCACCATTTATCGTCATAAATATGCTATATAGTTTGATCAAAGTGAAGGTGTAGGAATACTCTTTGACTACACACAGGTCGGACTGCCGTCAGCTTTCCATAACTTATTTAATCTTGGGAGAAACACATTTTTTTGACCTGAAACATTACTGCTGAAAGGTGTTGGGCATAGTTCGGTAGGTCTTTTTAAGGTATTCATAGTTTTTGGTAGTTCAACAGAAAGTGTTTATTAACGACTAGAAATTATATACATAGGTACAGTAAAGATCCAAGCTAGGAGCTTCCTCCATGCTCACTTCTACTTGCTTGCTGTGTCCAAAACTATACTGACCTCTCAGTGCAGGTCATGTGTTCTCTTACATCATTGTGTGGGCAGTACTGTACTCAGTCCTACATTAACCCTTTACGTGCCAGACCCTTATACTACATTTCCGGCCAAGTCTTTATCCAATGCATTTACAAGTTATCCCAGTTTACCCTGTGCATTGCATCATTACTATTACCCATCTCCTTTCTCAGGTCCATGAGTTCATAGGTTCAGGCAGTCTGGAGGCCTTCCATGTTTTGCTCTCACTACTGTCAGAGGAGTGATAGGCTCTGTTGCTGCAGATAAATTTGGTTGAATTGGAGGTTGTTCTGATATCAGCGTGTCTTTTCATCCTCTTTTTCCATTCCTTCCATTGATTTGCTCTTAGTCGATTCCCCAACTGTAGTGATAGATGGTTGTTAGTTTATCCCACTCTTTACGGGGTGGACACATTCTGGACTCGTCTCTGTAGTGTTTTATTCTCTTCTTCCTTTGTGCGGCTCGCCATGATGGCTCTTCCTATTGTGGGGGTGTGACCTGGTAGTAAACTCACCTTTGTGTTCAGCTGTACAGTATGCTACTCAGATAGCTGTTACTCAGTTCCAGCATCGTTTGCAGCTTTGTCATGCTGGCTGTGTGATTACAGCATCTGCTCTGTGGTCTTAGGATTTATCTCTCCAACTGGCGTTGGAGCAGGAGGTTGAGGATCTTTTCGTTGCTATTTCCTCTCCTGATTTTCATCTACTCAAGGTGTCATGATAGTCATCTGGCTGGTCTGGCCAATGAGGGGCTTCTGGCACCTATAACGAAAGTGGACAAACCTGCACTGCAAATTCAGAGCTGAAGTCCCAGTCGAGAGAATCTTTCTTGTTGGAGCTCGCTGGAACTTGCAGTTCTCTATAATTTACGACAGTGGTTGCCTTGACATCTTTTACCATTTTGAGGAGATTCAGGGCTACACAGGCATCTCTACTCAAGAGAGAAAAAGACTAGTTACAGATGATGTACATCAGCCTGAAGATTTGTTTGCCACCAAATCTTAATGGTTGCAGAACTATGTCTTAGGTTAGAAATCAGATTCCTCCGTGCCCATAAAGTATTGTATCTGTTATTCGTAGCTAGAGGTCTTTGCCCAATAGGATTGTAACAGTGGCCCCTGTGTCCAACTTAAAGTTTGTGAGATGGCCATTAACAGAGGTGTCCACATTCCAGAACGAAAATCCAGGATCTTTGACCTCACCCAAGAAGCAAGGTTGTGTATCTTCTTGGGATCTCCTGTGCGTTTTGGCATTTGCATAGCTACCTGAAGTGTCCTAATCAGTTACATTGAAAGCACCAGGCTGAAATTGCCAGACATTGATCACACCTCTTGGGGTGCTTTGCTCTACAGTGCTGGCATGTTCGCTTTACTGGTTGATTAGGGTATTACTTCCCTTGGCCTGCAGTGTCCCTCTTTCTGTGCTTTTGACTAACTGGACAGTGGGATTTACTTTGTATCACGGTTTTCCAACTTCCCTTAATACGTATCTGTGCTGCAGATTTCAGATTGCCTGACAATCTGGATGGCTTTCTCAAGGGTTAGTTTTCCTTCGCTTGAAGCATGTATGGAGTGTGTCATCCGCCACTCCGACAACTATTCCATCCCTGATTAGTTCAGATTTCAGGCCACCATAATCACAGCCTTGAGACATTCTGTATAGCTCATTAATGAAGGAGTCAACAGGTTCTTCTGGCTGCTGGACACGCTTATTAAATTGGCCTACCAAATAAAGCAGTGTGTTATCTTGAATCTAAGGAATCTCTTTCTCTGGAGTGCCCAATTTTGCGATTGATCTGGTCCTTACATAAGTCCAAATTGATCTGGATCTCTGACCAATGTCTAAAGTTTTTAAATTGCAGGTTCAGCTGTAAGAGGTTTACGAAAATGGAAGCTGGCACTGCCGAATGAGTAATTTAATTTTTGCCTTTCTTTGGAGCTTTTCTATGGTGATTTCCTTCTGCTCCTTCGCTTCTTGAGCTTTTCTTCTGGTCAGAATGCTTCTTTGATTTTCCTTCAGTTTCTCAGGAATTTAATTTTCTTCTGCCGTCTCTGCGAGGTTTTGAGTTGTTCCATTCGCTCCTACCATGTTGTAAGGTATTGTTCGTGGTTTGGTAGGTCTTATTAATGTATTTGTAGTCTAAGGTAGTTCAACAGTAAGTATTTATTAACTACTAGAAACTATATACATAGGTACAGTCAAGGTTCAAGATAAGAGCTGACTCCATCCTTGCTTCTACACATGACTCTGTCCAGCACTACACTGACCCTCCAAGTGCGAGTCATGTGCTCTCTTACATCACTGTGTGGGCGGTACTGTACTCAGCCCCATGTTAACCCTTTATGTGTCAGACCCTTATATGACAGTTACAACTGTATTTTTCTCTCTTGACTTGCTAAATGTTTCCAGTATTTTGCTTTTATTTCAAATTAATTATTTTAAAAATTGTTAACTTTTTCTTGAAATTATTTGTCTATATATAACACAGGGAGCAATTTGAACAAAAGGTGTTCTCACAGAAATTCCTTTCTAATTAAGTGAGTAAGTATCAAACTTGTTTATTGTAAACCGCATATGAACGTCTATTTGAATTTTCCAGGTTTCAGATTGAATCAACATTGAAAAATACAGTTTCTGACTGAGTGAAAAGTGCCTTCAAATGCAAGTTTTTTTGCAGCCAAATAAAGCAGAAGTGTGTGAAGGGGGATGCGCTTACATCGTTGACAAAAACAGGATATACGTTGGTTTGATGTTTGCTCCAAATGTTACCCGTGGAGTAAAATTTATAATCTGAAGTGCCCAATAGCACACCAAAAGAGATAACTTGTTTCCTATGCAACATGGTCACTATCAGCTCTCAGTATTCAGTTCAGTATTACAATGTGGCACACCCAAGCATTTATTGCAAGCATAATACTAAACCCGAAAGCTTACATTTATTGTAAAGGGCTGCCTTGAAGTGAGTAAAGATTGTGGGCTTCAGAGTGCCACTCACGAAACAGAACAATGCAAACTGGGCTGACCGATCCTTTGTCCCCTTCACTGTCAGGGCTGACGGCCTGAAGGTGCTGGGGTTATGGTTCGGAGGAACCAGGGCATGCATCAGAAACTGGAAGGAGCGAGTGTCTATGGTGAAAAGGAAACTGGGTATGTGGGAGCGACGCTCCCTCTCCATTGCGGGCAAGAACCTGGTCATCAGGTGTGAGGCACTCTCGCTGTTGCTGTACATGGCGCAGGTCTGGCCCATTCCACACTCCTGCGTGGTGGCAATCACCCGAGCCATCTTCCACTTTATCTGGAGGTCAAAAATGGATCGTGTCCGCAGGGACGCGATGTACAAGCCTCTAGATAAAGGGGGAGAAAACGTGCCCAACATCGCCCTCATACTGATGGCCACCTTTGTGTGTGGCTGCATCAAGCGGTGTGTAGACCCTCAGTACGCAAACACCAAGTGTCACTATGTGCTGAGGTTCTACCTGTCCCCGGTGTTGCGAAGGATGGGTCTGGTCACACTGCCACGGAATGCTCCAAGTAGTTGGACCGTGCCATACTACCTGTCCCTCGTGGAAAAAATTATGCAGAGAAACACCTTTGACCACAAGTCCATCAGGCAGTGATCAGCACGTAACATCTTAGAGGCCCTGAGGGAAAAGGAGAGGGTGGATCCTGTGGGATGGTTCCCCGAGCAGACTGTCAAAGTCATTTGGTAGAATGCCTCATCGCCAGAACTTTCCAACAAGCACCAAGATGTAGCTTGGCTGGTGGTGAGAAAGGCCCTCCCCGTCAGATCCTTCCTACACGCCAGGAGTCTCACCCCCTCTGCACGTTGCCCTCGAGGTGGCTGTGGTGGGGAAGAGACCGTTATTCACCTCCTGGTAGATTGTGCCTTTGCAAAGAAGGTCTGGAGAGAGATGCAGTGGTTCCTGTCGAGGTTCATCCCGAGCAGTTCCGTGGACACAGGACTCTGTGCTCTACGGGCTGTTCCGAGGGACACACACCGAGACAAACATCAACTGCAGCTGGAGGATCATCAACTCGGTGAAAGAAGCTCTTTGGTCTGCCCGAAACTTGTTGGTCTTCCAGCGCAAAGAGTTGTCCTGACCGAGTGTTGCAGACTGGCACATTCCAAAATCCAGGACTACGTGCTGAGGGACGCACTAAAGCTTGGGGCAGCCGCTGCAAAGGCGCAATGGGGAAAGATCGCTGTCTAAGATCTTTCTGCCACAGTGCACCGAGGGGCTGGGAACTGCTGAGCCCCTCGGGCTGTACAGCTCAAAATGAATGTCTGCAAATGACTGCAATATTCATTGTTTGTATTGATGCATTTTGTGATACATGTTGTAAAAGTTGAATCTGATTGTACTTTTGTGATAGTGATTTTGAAATGGTTTGGAATGTTCTTGAAGATATTTTATGAATAAAGTATATTTTTGCAAAAAAAAGGATGGAGGTCATGGGGTTGTGGGGGACCGAGGGCCAGCATCAAGGCAGGGTGGCTCTCAGTGGAACCCCCTTCCAATGTCGGATTCCTCAATCAGGTACTGACTGCCTGATGGGTGACAGTCCCTGGGAGCCTGCAAGCAAACCTGACAGGGTTTGGTTTTTTGGTAAGACCCCGCCTGCCGCTGGTTGAATACCAATGGTAGCAGGATGGCCTCAATTGGCAGCAGGCACGAAGGCCGTACATGAGCCTTCCAGCCATGGAATCGGTGCAGAGGTGGGAAGGTGGCAGGGTCCCCATGCACCACTCTCCCGCCTGGTAAAATGCACCCTACCTCCAAACTCGCCTTGAGGGACAGTAATTAAATTCCACCCCTAGAGACTTGAACCTACAGCCTTCTGACTCAGAGAGAAAAGTTCTACCAACTGAACCACGTGACCTGCTATATTGAAAATATTTGTATATTTTTGATTGGATGATTAATTTGAATGAGTATATATTATGGTTTTTAGTTAATACAAATGCTTTGTGCAGTCACTTTGCCATTGTGATGCCATGCTTGTGGAATTATTTTTGATTCAACTGATAAGCTCGCTCACAGAGATGTTATTCTATGTGCTTAAAGCACCCTCTATGGGTAAGTTAATAAATGCAATTACAGAAACTTCTTTGTACACCAAATAAATACAGCCAAAATACATTTCAGCAACAATTTACTTGCTGTATTTATGGGAATTATTTATCTTTTATCTTGTTATCTTGTGTAAATTGTCAATGCTCTAATTTATTTCAATGTCTGCGATATTCTAAATATTCAGCTATTCTAACAATAGATTTCAAATTTGAAATAAAATTATTTAATGGAAAAACGACATCCCTGTTAATCTAAGGCTAACAGCAATTTAAAACAATCTCTGTTGTAACATGCCTTTAAGGAATAGCAGCATGACATCACTAGAAGGGGAGTGTGTCATGCAAATTCACTTTTGCTTTTGAGCAGAGCACACACACACACACGCACACGCGCACACGCACACGCGCACACACACACACGCACACACACGCACACACACACACACACACACACGCACACACACACAGCTCTGCTGCTGATGTCTTCAAGCTTTCTACCCTTGTATGAATGTTCCCATGTGCCTAGTCTAAACAAATGAACCCACAATGTGTTTGCACATTTCTTTATGATCGATTGGTACTTATATCATTATAACACCATAACATGGTGCTCAGCAGTGGTCAAACAATCTGGCAGCAAGATTAAGACAGATACTAACGACATGGTGAACAGCCTTAGCTCATGCTACATGGCATGAGTCGACCCTCAATGCTCTGGTCAGACTACAACGGAGTTGCAGCGTCAGAGAGTGTTGAAATCGCAGCATGGTGACTGCACAGAAAAGATTTGAAGACACAGTGTAGAGACAGTGCTCAACTAAAGAACTGATAAGCAGGTGGATCTTTTGTGGTGAGATTGCAGCACATAGTCTGTCAGTGTTTATAGGGAGGTGATGGTGTAGTGGTATTGTCACCAGACTATTACTCCAGATACTCAGGGTAATGCTCTGGGGACCTGGGTTCAAATCCTGTCACGGCAAATGGTGAATTTGAATTCAATTTAAAAAGGAAATCTGGAATTAAAAGTCTAATGATGACCATGAAGCCATTGTTGATTGTGGGGTTCACTAATGCCCTTTAGGGAAGGAAATCTGCTGTCCTTACCTGATCTGGCCTGCATGTGACTCCAGACCCACAGCACTGTGGTTGGCTTTTCAAAATGGTCTAGCAAGCCAAGTCAGTTCTCAGGGGCAATTAGGGATGGGCAATAAATGCTGGCCCAGCCAGTGATGCCTATGAATAAATGAAAAAAAGTTCAGTGAGTGGAACAGCACATTGGGAGGACCAAAAAGGGGATTGCTCAGTTGGGAAAGACAAGTGACCAGGGTGTGGGCTGGATTGATAGTGAGTGAGGGAGAGTCCAACAAAAAAAAAACAGCAAAAAAAGACCCTTTGAAAAATCAGGCCAGAGAAGATTATGATTATATTGGTTGGAGCTTTACAAAAGCAGCTACAGTGATATACATCTCAGGTACTACAGAGGAAGGTCAAAGGGATATTGTCAGAATGTCCACAAAATTCCCTAGTTTGAATTGGGATGCAGCTGACCTACTATCTGAATTCAAAGTTTTTGAACAGTGTACAGAGCTATGGTTGCTTGATTCAGGTGTGTCTGAAACAGACAAGCAAGCTATAAAGATTTGCCTATCAATTGGAAATGAAGGTCTACACAGGCTGAACACATCACGATTAACAGCAGAAGAGCTGAAGGATCCCCAAAAGATATGGCCCTGAATTTTACCCTCGGGGTGTGCCCTAAGTTGGCGCAGCTGGAAGCAGATGTAAAACTCGCTTCCGGCTGAGTTCATGCTGTGAACGCAATCTTACACTGGGTAGCCAATTAAGGCCCCCCCCCCCCCAGCGTGAAACGCGACAGCTGGATGAAGATGAAAAACAGAAGAGGCAGCTCCCTGAAGGCCTCCAGGAATTTGGAAGAGGCTGAGGGGCTGTCTGGAAGCTTTTCAAGAAGTGTCCTGGTGTGCAAACATGGTCTCAGCACCTGGTGATCATGGAT
Source organism: Carcharodon carcharias (assembly GCF_017639515.1). Taxonomy (NCBI): domain Eukaryota; kingdom Metazoa; phylum Chordata; class Chondrichthyes; order Lamniformes; family Lamnidae; genus Carcharodon; species Carcharodon carcharias. The sequence continues at coordinate 138,891,888 of NC_054480.1, read as the reverse complement.
GGTAGGAGGGCAAGTTGGGTGGGCATTCTGCCCCCACCCCCTCCCCGTTTCTCAGATGAGTGCCTGGGAGTTCTGGTCGAGGAGGTCAGCAAAAGGTTCAATGATGTGCTGCGGTCAACAAGGATAAGTGCAGAAATGGCATGGACCTGTGCAGAGAACTTTAGTCAGGTGCCCATTGCTCAGAACATTCAGGGGTCTAAGAGTGTGTATGCCAACTGGCACTGAAGCCTCTGCCAAGGCTGGGATGTCAGCACAACTGGCCTCAGTGCATTGCAGGGTGAGATGTGCCATAGTGACATGGCCTGCCAAATGCCCAGGTGAGAGGGCAGGTGGGAACCAGGAAAGGACCTTCAGGGAGACGGAGCAATGATGAGGCTATCTTTCCCTGTCAGGAGAAGACGATACATAATGCTGCGGAGCACCGCAGAACGGGTGGAGGAGTGCCAAATCTGTGTTTCCTCACAAAGCACGAGAGCAATGCACTGGAGCTGGGAATTCACCGGCCAGTTTGCTCCTCCGGTTGCAGTAAGATGGGGGTCTCGGATGAAGGTAAGAGTGCAGGTGACAGATGCATGTGCGGTGGGTACTGGAAACATAAAGGGCTCCTTTCATCAGAAACTGAACTGTCGTAGCCAGAGATCCCATTGAAGCTCCAGTGCAGATGGCACAATGCAGCAGCTCTCCACTGTCTTCTTAGCCCACCTAGCATGCATAGTGACCTTGATGATTGAATGTACTGATCTTTTGCCTTCCTCCATAGGAGCCACTGGTGACCTTGAGGACATACCATCGAGGAAAGCAGCACTCCTACACCAGTGTCACACTGTCTCTCTGAACCAGGCACCAGCGCAGATACTCAGATGTTGCTGGGCATTAGGTATTCAGCTCCATGGGTAATGCACAGCGGTGAGGGCACATCACACTCGCATGAGGAGCTGGCAGAAGCAGAGAGGTCCTAGGGGGCCGACAGTGGGAGCTGGAGACCAGGGCCCTGCTACATCCGAGGTGATGATGAGCCTCTGGAGTTGTACATCAGGCGGCAGATGCTGGGTGTCCAAAGGGATATGCGGGGAGAACTGATGCAGATCCATGAGGGTCTGCATGCCATGGTCTCCATCATGGAGGAGTCCAAGCGGTGTGTTGACCATTAACACCGAGCGGCACAACCTCCTCCATTGAGAGTGTGGCGACTCTCATGGAGAGGCAGCTTCAGGAGCAGACTCAGAGGTTCCCTGGGGTTGCACTTGTACCTGCAAGCCCTCACACAGACAGTGACCTCAGAAGGGCACCGAGACCACCAGGCCAGCAGAGTCAGCAGGCTGCCTCCAACGCCACTGTCAGCGAGGGGCGGGGGGGTTACCAAGATGCAGCACCCGCAGACGTAAGTTGAAGACACCTTGAGCGCACCAGGGGCATGTTATGGGTGACATTTTTTGGGTTAATTATTTTGAAGTTTGTGTTAGGGATGGACACTTTGTTCTTTGTATGTTTATGTGAAGTAACATAAGGATTTATTTGACTTAAATTGGCTGAGTTGGCTGGATGGTATAGATAGGTGCCAGATGCAGCACAGGCTTGTAAAAGTATGGCATTGTGTGGTGCTGGTACACTGAGTTGGGTTCTCATTTATTGATTGTTAACAAAGGAGACAATGCCATTGGCTTGAAGAGGCATCGATGCCTTGGATATGTAGCAGAAGGCTCACTGGATCACAGCATCCCTGGTGTCCCTTCCTCCATGAGGGTTCCTGTTGTCTGCCTTGAGGACCTCACCCTGCGTCTCCCCAGGCTTTTCCTCTGAGCCATCACTTGAGTCATCCTCCGTGGCTTGTGGAGCTGCCTCGCTTTCCCAGCCTCCAGTGGGTTCCCTCTTGCCAGAGCCAGGCTGTGCAGAGCACAACGTGCGATGACTATGAGGGAGACACACTCTGGAAGATACTGCAATGCTCCCCCTGACCGGTCCAGGCAACTGAAGCGCATTTTCAGCAGCCCGATGGTCCTCTCCACCACCACCCTTGTGGAAGCATGACTCCTGTTGTATCTCTCCTCAGCATCAGTTCTTGGGGGATGGAGTGGGGTCATCAGCCAACTCTTCAAAAGGATAGCCCTTGTCACCCAAGAACCATCCATCCACTCAGGCAGGAGCCACGAACAGCCTTGGTACCTGTGAGTGCCGCAAGATGTAAGCATCGTGTGAGGTCCTAGGAAAATGGGCACAAACTTGGGGAATCTGTGTCCTGTGGTCACAGACGATCTGAACATTTACTGAGTGGAACCCCTTTCTGTTGACTGAAACTCCAGGCTCACCTGCTGGTGCCTTGTTGGCCAAGTGAGTGCAATCTATTACATCCTGGATGCGGAGGAGCCCAGCAATCGCAGCAAAACCTCGTGCTCTCTCTGCCTGGAAATGCTGCACAGATCCCCCACTGAGCCCTGAAAAGAACCGGAGGCATAGAAGTTGAGGGCCGCTGTGACCTTCAAAGCCACCGGCAAAGGGCATCCGCTCATGTAGCTGAAGGCGGTTTCTGGACCTATCGTGTGGCGTATTGATGTCACTGTGTCCCTGGAGAGGTGGAGTAACCTGCAGCAGTGAACTTCAGACATCTGGAGGTAGTTGGAGCGCTGCCTGAACACTCTAGCCGCTGGTAAGTGGTGTCTTCAGCGTGCCCTCCCACCTTGGCCTCCCTGCTGGCCCTGCACCATTGAGACTGTGCCTCTCCTCTTAAAGGTCTGTCCCTAGGATGCTGCCTGTGACCATCTGGCCTCCTCTCCCTCCTGTCCCTCTCTTCCTCTTTAGAGGAGATTCCACCGGTGGAAATACACTATCCCCATTAGATGGAATGCAGAGGAGCAGTGTCTTGAAAATGAAGGAGCTCTGTGGTGCAATACTCAGGGGAACCTTCCAGGAAAGATGAGGACCCAAGATGCTGAAAGGCAGACTTGACAATCAAAAGAGATGCCAAGAAACTCTGGGACAACTCTGGACTCACACAGCAAAGGACTGGCAAAGACAGAGAAAGTGCTGCTGCTCCGGAGGCCTTTTATCCTGCCCGTGGATGAGGAAATGATAAAAACGTGAATTCCGCCCTCCGGTTTTGCCTGTGTCACAAGCTAAAAATCACACGGGCAAAGTAAAATCACGGTTAATAGGCTTTTTAATGACTTTAATTGGCCCTTTAATCGCTGACGGGCGCTGCTCCGACTCCTGCGTGGGCCCACCGGCCTAAACATTGCATGCGTGTGCAATGATGTCGAGAAGCATGCCCGTCGTCTTTCCGCGCAATTTTACAGGCGTTCGGGTCAGCCCACGCCCAACCTTGGAACGCAAGATTCAGGCCGTGGACTACATTGGGAAGACTGGTTCAGAATCATTGATTAGAGTTCATGTCATTTTGATAACAGCCTACAGAATCCATAGACCACTTCATCAGTGGATGCAGAGAAAAGGGTACGTACTGTGATTTTTCAGATGCAGAGCTAGCAGACTGAATTGTTGAGTTGATGATTGCATCCACTCCCATGGAAGCATTCCAGGATGATCTGCTAAACAAGCCCAAAACCTGTAGCGTCGAAGGGCTCCCAAGGATGGACGTAAGTAGAAAGCGATCCTTGCAGTTGACAAAGCTTGCAGGTCCTAAGAGCCAACCCAATTGTTGATGCAACTACTAGAATGCCAAAACCTAGCAAGACATGTGGAAGGTGTGGTCTTCTGCATGCACCAAGGAAAATTCCCAGCTTTCCAGCAATTCTGCAGGGCATGTGACAGGAAGGGCCATTGGCAGTGGCAGTGCACTAGAGCAAAGACTGATGCAGCTGCAAAGAGCCATGCACTGATCTAAACAGGCAATACACTATTGCTATCTTCAAACAATAGAAATGGCCATCCAGTATCACTGGAAACATATACATGAGCCGATTGACAAACCAGAAAATGATGATGATGTGCACAATGAGATGATTAGCCATCAATCAATCTGGTGGAAGACATAGCAGCCATCACCCTGTCTGAAGTGTTTGTCAAGATTTGAATTATTTGTCCTAAGAAAGTTGATAACTATTCATTATTGGCCAGGATTGACACGGGGCAAATGCCAACATACTACCTCTATGGATTCTAAAAGACATGCATCCACATAAGTGGATTGCCATGCAAAACATACTATTGGGTAACTTTCGGTGTACATTAGTGCGCTAATTTCATGTGCAGGATCCATGGTCCTGGAATGCAAGCACAATCAATCCTCCTGGATGTCACAGACTACATTGTGGAGACTAAAGGCTGGGCAATCACAGGTCAACCAGCATGCTGTAGCCTTGCACTAGTCACAATCCATGGAATCAGTCAGACCTCACATGGCAGATCAACTTCAGAAACTATTCCAATTGCCTCAGTTCGTGACCTAACATCAAAATTGGCAGTTTCCAGGGAGCTGTAATGTTACTCTTGCAGGAGAATGCGAGTCCATCAACTGATCTAGTCCATTTTGCACAACGCAAATGCCAGGGGCTAAAGAAGCAATGGTGAAAGACTACACACTACAGAAACTTTGGAAAACCATCATTGAAGGTTGATTCAATTCAGCATGTCCACGAACATGTGAGACCATTTTGGCCTTATTGGGAACAGCTAGACATCTCGTTTTTAAAAGCATGTAGGTCATCATATTGGTATCTTTGCAACCTGATATTCTTTAACAACTTCATCCTACTCTCTCAGAAACTAGAGAGGAACTTTTAAAACTGCAAGATAAGGTGACCATCATGCACGATAAAAATGCAGGTACAGAATGGCCAAATTTACAGCTTGGACAAGACGTTCACATCCAGGATCTCACAGGAGATACATGGCAGCCGGCTGAGCTGGCTAGGATTTGTTCAGAACTAAGGTCCTATGAAACCCTTACACACAAAGGAGTAATGGTGAGGCGTAACCAAAGACAAATCAGATACACTCCAACTCCTCAACCACCATACAATCCGATTGCATCGAGGGCTAGATCCCAAATGCAACCAGGAACAACATCCAAGAATGACAATCCCACAGAGCAATTAAATATACCTCCAGAGAAGATTACCAATACAAGATCTGGGCATATCAGCAGATTACCTCTATGCTTTAGAAACTCATTGATTCATCAGTTCTATACACTTCTGTAATGGTAACTACACATGAACCTGTATTGTAAATAGTTATACTTCTTTGGAAGTGGGGAAAGTGCTTTAAAAAGAAAGGGGAATGTTATAAAATGCATTTAAGGGATAGCAGCATGGCAGTACTGAAAGGGAAGTGTGTCATGTGATCCAGTACTAGTTTCACTTTTGCTTTTGAGCAGAGCACACAAAAACACAGGTCTGCTGCTGAGATCTTCAACCTTTCTACTTATGTATAAATGTTCCCATATGCCTCATCTAAATAAATGAACCCACAATGTGTTTACACAATCCCTTATGAGCAATTGGTGCTTATATCATTATAAGAACATGACAACCTCCATTGTGGGTTACAGTATTTATTTTATTGAGATGTTGAGAGATATTCATAAGAACACACAGCTAATTGAAATATGCAACTTTATTTGTCAAGTATGCACTAGGTTGTAATTAAGGCTGGCATTGTGTTCATTCTTTTTGGGCTTTGTTGAGGTTTGTTTCATTTCTATTCTCCCCTCCACAAAGGTAAAGCACCTTGTCCAGAAAATCAAAGCTAGGTTTTGAAATGACTTAAAAACAAAAAAACTGCGGATGCTGGAAATCCAAAACAAAAACAGAATTACCTGGAAAAACTCAGCAGGTCTGGCAGCATCGGCGGAGAAGAAAAGAGTTGACGTTTCGAGTCCTCATGACCCTTCGACAGAACTTGCGTTCGAGTCCAAGAAAGAGTTGAAATATAAACTGGTTTAAGGTGTGTGTGTGGGGGGCGGAGAGATAGAGAGACAAAGAGGTGGAGGGGGGGGGGCGGGGGTGTGGTTGTAGGGACAAACAAGCAGTGATAGAAGCAGATCATCAAAAGATGTCAACAACAATAGTACAATAGAACACATAGGTGTTAAAATTAAAGTTGGTGATATTATCTAAACGAATGTGCTAATTAAGAATGGATGGTAGGGCACTCAAGGTATAGCTCTAGTGGGGTTTTTTTTTATATAATGGAAATAGGTGGGAAAAGGAAAATCTTTATAATTTATTGGAAAAAAAAGGGAAGGGGGAAACAGAAAGGGGGTGGGGATGGGGGAGGGAGCTTACGACCTAAAGTTGTTGAATTCAATATTCAGTCCGGAAGGCTGTAAAGTCCCTAGTCGGAAGATGAGGTGTTGTTCCTCCAGTTTGCGTTGGGCTTCACTGGAACAATGCAGCAAGCCAAGGACAGACATGTGGGCAAGAGAGCAGGGTGGAGTGTTGAAATGGCAAGCGACAGGGAGGTTTGGGTCATTCTTGCGGACAGACCGCAGGTGTTCTGCAAAGCGGTCGCCCAGTTTACGTTTGGTCTCTCCAATGTAGAGGAGACCACATTGGGAGCAACGAATGCAGTAGACTAAGTTGGGGGAAATGCAAGTGAAATGCTGCTTCACTTGAAAGGAGTGTTTGGGTCCTTGGACGGTGAGGAGAGAGGAAGTGAAGGGGCAGGTGTTGCATCTTTTGCGTGGGCATGGGGTGGTGCCATAGGAGGGGGTTGAGGAGTAGGGGGTGATGGAGGAGTGGACCAGGGTGTCACGGAGGGAGCGATCCCTACGGAATGCCGATAAGGGGGGTGAAGGGAAGATGTGTTTGGTGGTGGCATCATGCTGGAGTTGGCGGAAATGGCGGAGGATGATCCTTTGAATGCGGAGGCTGGTGGGGTGATAAGTGAGGACAAGGGGGACCCTATCATGTTTCTGGGAGGGAGGAGAAGGCGTGAGGGCGGATGCGCGGGAGATGGGCCGGACACGGTTGAGGGCCCTGTCAACGACCGTGGGTGGAAAACCTCGGTTAAGGAAGAAGGAGGACATGTCGGAGGAACTGTTTTTGAATGTAGCATCATCGGAACAGATGCGACGGAGGCGAAGGAACTGAGAGAATGGGATGGAGTCCTTACAGGAAGCGGGGTGTGAGGAGCTGTAGTCGAGATAGCTGTGGGAGTCGGTGGGTTTGTAATGGATATTGGTGGACAGTCTATCACCAGAGATTGAGACAGAGAGGTCAAGGAAGGGAAGGGAAGTGTCAGAGATGGACCACGTGAAAATGATGGAGGGGTGGAGATTGGAAGCAAAATTAATAAATTTTTCCAAGTCCTGATGAGAGCATGAAGCGGCACCGAAGTAATCATCGATGTACCGGAGAAAGAGTTGTGGAAGGGGGCCGGAGTAGGACAGTAACAAGGAATGTTCCACATACCCCATAAAGAGACAGGCATAGCTGGGGCCCATGCAGGTACCCATAGCCACACCTTTTATTTGGAGGAAGTGAGAGGAGTTGAAGGAGAAGTTGTTCAGTGTGAGAACAAGTTCAGCCAGACGGAGGAGAGTAGTGGTGGATGGGGATTGTTCGGGCCTCTGTTTGGGAAGAAGCTAAGGGCCCTCAGACCATCCTGGTGGGGGATGGAGGTGTAGAGGGATTGGACGTCCATGGTGAAGAGGAAGCGGTTGGGGCCAGGGAACTGGAAATTGTTGATGTGACGTAAGGTGTCAGAGGAATCACGGATGTAGGTGGGAAGGGACTGGACAAGGGGAGAGAGAAGGGAGTCAAGATAACGAGAAATGAGTTCTGTGGGGCAGGAACAAGCTGAGACGATCGGTCTACCGGGGCAGTTCTGTTTGTGGATTTTGGGTAGGAGATAGAAGCGGGCCGTCCGAGGTTGGGAGACTATCAGGTTGGAAGCTGTGGGAGGGAGATCCCCAGAGGTGATGAGGTCAGTGACAGTCCTGGAAACAATGGCTTGATGTTCAGTGGTGGGGTCATGGTCCAGGGAGAGGTAGGAGGAAGTGTCTGCGAGTTGACGCTCAGCCTCCGCGAGGTAGAGGTCAGTGCGCCAGACAACAACAGCACCACCCTTGTCAGCGGGTTTGATGACAATGTCAGGGTTGGACCTGAGAGAATGGAGTGCAGTAAGTTCAGAGAGAGAGAGGTTAGAATGGGTGAGAGGAGCAGAGAAATTGAGACGACTAATGTCGCGCCGACAGTTCTCAATGAAAAGATCAAGAGAAGGTAAGAATCCAGAGGGAGGGGTCCAGGTGGAGGGAGAATATTGGAGATGGGTAAAAGGATCCGTTGAACTGGGAGAGGACTCCTGCCCAAAGAAGTGAGCCCGGAGACGAAGACGGCGGAAGAAGAGTTCAGCATCATGCCGAGCCCGAAATTCATTGAGGTGAGGGCGTAAGGGTATGAAACTAAGTCCTTTTTTTTCCCCCCTTTTTTTTCCAATAAATTATAAAGATTTTCCTTTTCCCACCTATTTCCATTATATAAAAAACCCCACTAGAGCTATACCTTGAGTGCCCTACCATCCATTCTTAATTAGCACATTCGTTTAGATAATATCACCAACTTTAATTTTAACACCTATGTGTTCTATTGTACTATTGTTGTTGACATCTTTTGATGATCTGCTTCTATCACTGCTTGTTTGTCCCTACAACCACACCCCCGCCCCCCCCTCCACCTCTTTGTCTCTCTATCTCTCCGCCCCCCACACACACACCTTAAACCAGTTTATATTTCAACTCTTTCTTGGACTCGAACGCAAGTTCTGTCGAAGGGTCATGAGGACTCGAAACGTCAACTCTTTTCTTCTCCGCCGATGCTGCCAGACCTGCTGAGTTTTTCCAGGTAATTCTGTTTTTGTTTTGAAATGACTTAGTTGGATATTAGCATTTCAGTATTTTGGCTTAGATTTTGCATTCAGCAGTGAAGCAAGGGCACTTGACGCTGACCTCGAAGCAAACTGTCCATAAACAGTGATCTCTGCAGCGTGTTTATCCTCTTTCCCAACAGCAGTTTAAATCTGGCATCAAGTCAAGGGGATGTCTTGGCATGCAGCAATAGTGATATCAGCAAGCAGGTAAGTAGCCAATCACATTGAAGTATTCACACACACCAAAGGAAGGTAAAACATTGAATATTCTTCACTTTTAATTTAAATTTTCATAAGGAGAAATAAATTATGATTGGGTTAAAATAGAAGCTAAAATAAAGATAAATGAACTCTTCAAAAACATGAAACATTTTATCATAATGGAGAAATTTGAAATTCCACAATATAAAATGATCTTTTGAGGGCCAACCATGGTGTTCAGCAATGATTATGAAGTTAGTTAAAAACACTGACAGCTCTGAAATTCTGTCCTTTCTAACTTCCACTGGAGCTCAGTTCTAAACAACTCCATCTTCTCTAAGAAATATACTTGTACTTTTGTGGATCACCTTCTCGGGTCCAGCATTCCTAATGTTGTACTGTTTATCCCTGTTCCAGAATCTGACTCGTGGTAGCTTATTGCTAAAGCTGCTCCTAATGATAGCTTCTTGCTTACATTACAGTGATATGTTATAAAGGGCAAGAAAATCTTTTGGAAAACTGAATGGGAATTCTATCCCTTATGCAGTTTAAAGAGATTTGAAAGTGATTTAAAAAACTGAACCTGATGCGCATTTAAATGTCAAACTTGCGTGATGGTAGAAGCGGCTGAATTGAAAACATATTTAACATCATAAAGAATTTTATTTATTTATTCGTTCATGGGATGTGGGTGTCATGTGTAGGCCAGCATTTATTGCGCATTCCTAAATGCCCTTGAGGTCATGGTGAGCAGCCTTCTTGAATTGCTGCAATCCATGTGGTGTAGGTGCACGCACAGTGCTGTTAGGGAGGGAGTTCCTGGGTTTTGACCCAGCGACAGTGAAGGAATGGTGGTATAATTTCAAGTCAGAATGGTGTTTGGCTTGGAGGGAAACTTGCAGGTTGTAGTGTCCCCACGCATCTGCTGCCCTTGTCCTTCTCGGTGTAGAGGTTGCAGTAATGCCATAAATGTATGTTTTTTTGAATTTGCTCAAGGTTAATAAAAATATGTCTTAATGTACCATTTGCCATCTAGCTAAACAGAACATTCTATATGCTGCAGGCCATACAAAGCATTATTGTAGCCAGTTATTACTTGAATGCAAAGATAAACTGCACAGGTAATAAAGAAATATTTAGATGAGCACTTGAAACGCCACAGCATGGGGCTATGGGCCAAGTGTTAGAAAATGAGATTAGAACAGATAGATGCTTGATGGCCGGCATGGACACTACAGGCCGAAAGGCCTGTTTCTGTGCTGTATGATTCTATGGCTCTTGGTCTAGAAAGTGCAAAGAGTTTAATGAAAGTGAGCACAGAGGATGGATATAAGAAACAAAGGCCAAACAGTGGTAAATTTAATTCTGAGAGACAGAAATATCCAAGTCTAGGGGTCAGTTACATAACTTTAAAATGTTTAATTAAATTTGGTGAAACTAAGAAGCAACTGTTATAAATAAATTCTGGGAGGTTATTCATAGAAACAAGGAGCAGGAATAGGCCATTTGGCCCTTCGAGCCTGCTCCGCCAATCATTATGATCATGGCTGATCATCCAACTCAGTAGCCTGCTCCCGCTTTCTCCCCTTACCCTTTGATCCCATTCACCCCAAGAGCTATATTTAACTCCTTCTTGAAAACATACAATGTTTTGGCCTCAACTACTTTCTGTGGTAGTGAATTCCACAGGCTCACTATTCTATGGGTGAAAAACTTCTCCTCATCTCTGTCCTAAATGGCCTACCCCGTATCCTCAGACTGTGACCCCTGGTTCTGGACCCCCCCACCATCGGAAACATCCTTCCTGCATCTACCCTGTCGAGTCCTGTTAGAATTTTATAGGTTTCTATGAGATCCCTCCTCATTCTTCTGAACTCCAGCAAATATAATCCTAATCGACTCAGTCTCTCCTCATATGTCAGTCCCGCCATCCCAGGAATCAGTCGGGTAAACCTTCGCTGCATTCCCTCTATAGCAAGTACGTCCTTCCTCAGATAAGGAGACCAAAACTGCACACAATACTCCAGGTGTGGTCTCACCAAGGCCCTGTAAAATTGCAGCAAGACATCCCTGTTCCTGTACTCAAATCCTCTGGCTATGAAGGCCAACATACCATTTGCCTTCTTTACCGCCTGCTGAACCTGCATGCTTACCCTCAGCGACTGGTGTACAAAGACACCCAGGTCTCGTTGCACATTCCCCTCTCTCAATCTATAGCCATTCAGATAATAATCTGCCTTCCTGTTTTTGCTACCAAAGTGGATAACCTCACATTCATCCACATTATACTGCATCTGCCATGCATTTGCCCACTCCCTCAGCTTGTCGAAATCACATTGAAGCATCTCTGCATCCTCCTCACAGCTCACCCTCCCACTCAGCTTTGTGTCATCTACAAATTTGGAGATATTACATTTAATTCCTTCATCTAAATCATTAATATATATTGTGGATTTGAACTCATATCCCTGGGAGATTCATCCAGGCCTCTGGATAATTAGTTCAGTAACATAACCACTATGGTACCATACTTATTAAAGTAACTACATTCAGAGTTTATTGAATGCAACATGAAAAATAATGATTCTTGTTTCTTAGTTGCTAGGAATAAGGAAATGTCACAACGAGAAAGACACTTACCAAAGGAGTGGGTAGACTTCCCTAGAGCTACCGTGAGCAGCCAGCATAGCTGCCTGCCAATTATCTGATAAACCCAGCGAGAGACTACAGGCCCATTTTGAACTCTCATTACTCTAATTCTGGCTTCTTGAGCATCCCCACAACCCACATACCAAACACCCATCCCCATCCTACACCACCTCACTCCTTTCCCTTAGCCCACAGATGCTGTCATTTGTGGCTTTACCTGCCTCGACCCAGGCTCTGTAATTCACTACCTAAACCCCTCCACTGCTTTGTTTCTTTAAGACTCTGCTTAAAACTCACCTCTTTGATGCAACCTTTGCTTGTCCTTCCTAAAATCTCTTCTTTTCTGGCTCTGCGTCCATTTTGTTTGAATAGGGTTTGGTGAAGCACCTAAAATTAAAATTGGGAAAAAGAGCCAGGGTGAAATTCGTCATCAAACTATAAAAGAGGAGCTCATAATACACATTTAAATACAGAGAGCTGTGCTGATTTTGTGATAAAATTAAAATACAAAATGTCACAATTAAAAAATGAATTAGAGCGATACTTGCCAAGTGTGTCATAAGCACATAAGAAATAAGAGCAGGAATAGGCCATTCAGCCTCTCAAGCCTACTCCCCCATTCGGTAAGATCTTGGCTGATCTGATGGTAGCCTCAAATCCACTTCCCTGTCTGTCCCCATAACCCTTAACTCCTTTGCAGATCAAAAATCTGTCTATCTCGGCATCGAACGTATTGAATGATACAGCCTCCACTGCTCGCCGGGGAAGAGAATTACAAACACTAACGACCCTCTGAGAGAAGAAATTCCTCCTCATCTCTGTTTTAAATCAAAGGCCCCCGAGATCTAGATTCCCCAACGAGGGGAAGCATCTTCTCAGCATCTACCCTATGAAGCCCCCACAGAAGCTTTTATGTTTCAATAAGATCACCTCTAATTCTTCTAAACTCTAATGAGTATAAGCACACAGAGGAGACAGTGGCATAACAATAATGCCATTGGTCCAATAATCCAGGGGCCCAGGCTGATGCTCTGGGGACATGGGTTCAAATCCCACCATGGCAGCTGGTGGAATTTAAATTCAATTAATCAACAATTCTGGAATTGAAAACTAATCTCAGGAATGGTGAGCATGAAACCATTGTCAATTGCCATAAAAACCCATCTGGTTCACTACTGCCCTTTAAAGAAGGCAATCTGCCAACCTTACTTGGTCTGGCCTACTTGTGATTCCAGGCCCACAGTAGTGTGACTGACTCTTAACTGCCCTCTGAAAATGGCCTAGCAAGCCACTCAGTTGCATCAAACCGCAACAGAAAAGTCAAATAAGCACAAAACCAGACAGGCCACCTGGCATCGACATAGGCACTTGAAACGATAAAGCATTCCTTGCCTAGATGGCCCTGCAAGACCTTGCTCACTAACAATCAGGCCTTGTGCCAAAATTGGGAGAGCTGTCTCACTGAGCAATCAAGCAACAGCCTGACATGGTCACGCTCACCATATCATAACTGATATAGCCAACGCCCAAGCTCCTCCATCAGAAGTCTGGTCCCATTGGCAGGACAGACCCATTGGAGCTGGACGCCTCTGAGAGTCCTTGCCACTGGGTCTGGGCCCTACGAGGGCATCCGGCCAAATGTGGGCAAGGAAACCTTCCGATGATTACCGTCAAAACCCCCGCAGCTGTCAGGCAACACCGGAAGTAGTACTGAGGGGCAGCAAGAGCGCGAAGATGGCGGGTGAGGGGTAGATGGCAGGGAGGGGAGAGATGGATAGCAGGGAGGGGAGAGGAGATGGATGGCAGGGAGGGGAGAGGAGATGGATGGGGGGGAGGGGAAGAGATGGATGGGGGGGAGGGGAAGAGATGGATGGGGGGGGAGGGGAAGATATGGATGGGGGGGAGGGGAAGAGATGGATGGGGGGGAGGGGAAGAGATGGATGGGGGGGAGGGGAAGAGATGGATTGGGGGGGAGGGAGAGGAAGAGATGGATTGGGGGGGAGGGAGAGGAGAGATGGATTGGGGGGGAGGGAGAGGAGAGATGGATTGGGGGGGAGGGAGAGGAGAGATGGATTGGGGGGGAGGGAGAGGAGAGATGGATTGGGGGGGAGGGAGAGGAGAGATGGATTGGGGGGGAGGGAGAGGAAAGATGGATTGGGGGGGGAGGGAGAGGAGAGATGGATGGGGGGAGGAGGGAGAGGAGAGATGGATGGCGGGAGGAGGGAGAGGAGCGATGGATGGTGGGAGGAGGGAGAGGAGAGATGGATGGAGGGAGAGGAGAGATGGATTGGGGGGGAGGGAGAGGAAGAGATGGATTGGGGGGGAGGGATAGGAAGAGATGGATTGGGGGGAGGGAGAGGAAGAGATGGATTGGGGGGAGGGAGAGGAAGAGATGGATTGGGGGGAGGGAGAGGAAGAGATGGATTGGGGGGGAGGAGGGAGAGGAGAGATGGATTGGGGGGGAGGGAGAGGAGAGATGGATGGGGGGAGGAGGGAGAGGATAGATGGATGGAGGGAGAGGAGAGATGGATTGGGGGGGAGGGAGAGGAAGAGATGGATTGGGGGGGGAGGGAGAGGAGAGATGGATTGGGGGGGAGGGAGAGGAGAGATGGATTGGGGGGGAGGGAGAGGAGAGATGGATTGGGGGGGGATGGAGAGGAGAGATGGATTGGGGGGGAGGGAGAGGAGAGATGGATTGGGGGGGAGGGAGAGGAGAGATGGATTGGGGGGGAGGGAGAGGAGAGACGGATTTGGGGGGAGGGAGAGGAGAGACGGATTGGGGGGGAGGGAGAGGAGAGACGGATTGGGGGGGAGGGAGAGGAGAGACCGATTGGGGGCGAGGGAGTGGAGAGATGGATTGGGGGGGGAGGGAGAGGAGAGATGGATTGGGGGGAGGGGAGAGATGGATTGGGGGGGAGGGGAGGGATGGATTGGGGGGGAGGGGAGAGATGGATTGGGGGGGAGGGGAGGAATGGATTGGGGGGGAGGGGAGGGATGGATTGGGGGGGAGGAGAGGGATGGATTGGGGGGGAGGAGAGGGATGGATTGGGGGGGAGGGGAGGGATGGATTGGGGGGGAGGGGAGGGATGGATTGGGGGGGAGGGGAGGGATGGATTGGGGGGGGAGGGGAGGGATGGATTGGGGGGGGAGGGCAGGGATGGATTGGGGGGGGAGGGCAGGGATGGATTGTGGGGGAGGGCAGGGATGGATTGGGCTGAGAGGAGGGATGGATTGGGGGGGAGAGGAGGGATCGATTGGGGAGGGGAAGAGATGGATTGGGGGGTAGGGAGAGGGGAGATGGATTGGGGGGTAGGGAGAGGGTAGATGGATTGGGGGGGAGGGAGAGGAGAGATGGATTGGGGGAGGAGGGAGAGGAGAGATGGATGGGGGGAGGAGGGAGAGGAGAGATGGATGGGGGGAGGAGGGAGAGGATAGATGGATGGAGGGAGAGGAGAGATGGATTGGGGGGGGGGAGGGAGAGGAAGAGATGGATTGGGGGGGGAGGGAGAGGAGAGATGGATTGGGGGGGAGGGAGAGGAGAGATGGATTGGGGGGGAGGGAGAGGAGAGATGGATTGGGGGGGATGGAGAGGAGAGATGGATTGGGGGGGAGGGAGAGGAGAGATGGATTGGGGGGGAGGGAGAGGAGAGATGGATTGGGGGGAGGGAGAGGAGAGACGGATTGGGGGGGAGGGAGAGGAGAGACGGATTGGGGGGGAGGGAGAGGAGAGACGGATTGGGGGGGAGGGAGAGGAGAGACCGATTGGGGGCGAGGGAGTGGAGAGATGGATTGGGGGGGGGAGGGAGAGGAGAGATGGATTGGGGGGAGGGGGAGAGATGATTGGGGGGGAGGGGAGGGATGGATTGGGGGGGAGGGGAGAGATGGATTGGGGGGGAGGGGAGGGATGGATTGGGGGGGGAGGGGAGGGATGGATTGGGGGGGGGAGGAGAGGGATGGATTGGGGGGGAGGGGAGGGATGGATTGGGGGGGAGGGGAGGGATGGATTGGGGGGGGAGGGGAGGGATGGATTGGGGGGGAGGGGAGGGATGGATTGGGGGGGAGGGGAGGGATGGAGTGGGGGGGAGGGGAGGGATGGATTGGGGGGGAGAGGAGGGATGGATTGGGGGGGAGAGGAGGGATGGATTCGGGGGGAGAGGAGGGATGGATTGGAGAGGGGAAGAGATGGATTGGGGGGTAGGGAGAGGGGAGATGGATTGGGGGGGAGGGAGAGGAGAGATGGATTGGGGGAGGAGGGAGAGGAGAGATGGATTGGGGGAGGAGGGAGAGGAGAGATGGATTGGGGGAGGAGGGAGAGGAGAGATGGATTGGGGGAGGAGGGAGAGGAGAGATGGATGGTGGGAGGAGGGAGAGGAGAGATGGATTGGGGGGGAGGGAGAGGAGAGATGGATTGGGGGGGAGGGAGAGGAGAGATGGATTGGGGGAGGAGGGAGAGGAGAGATGGATTGGGGGAGGAGGGAGAGGAGAGATGGATGGTGGGAGGAGGGAGAGGAGAGATGGATTGGGGGGGAGGGAGAGGAGAGATAGATTGGGGGGGAGGGAGAGGAGAGATGGATTGGGGGGGAGGGAGAGGAGAGATGGATTGGGGAGGAGGGAGAGGAGAGATGGATTGGGGGGGAGGGAGAGGAGAGATGGATTGGGGGGGAGGGAGAGGAGAGATGGATTGGGGGGGAGGGAGAGGAGAGATGGATTGGGGGGGAGGGAGAGGAGAGATGGATTGGGGGGGAGGGAGAGGAGAGATGGATTGGGGGGGAGGGAGAGGAGAGATGGATTGGGGGGGAGGGGAAGAGATGGATTGGGGGAAGGGAGAGGAGAGATGGATGGTGGGAGGAGGGAGAGGAGAGATGGATGGGGGGGGAAGGGAGAGGAGAGATGGATGGTGGGAGGAGGGAGAGGAGAGATGGATGGGGGGAGGAGGGAGAGGAGCGATGGATGGTGGGAGGAGGGAGAGGAGCGATGGATGGTGGGAGGAGGGAGAGGAGAGATGGATGGTGGGAGGAGGGAGAGGAGAGATGGATGGAGGGAGAGGAGAGATGGATTGGGGGGGAGGGAGAGGAAGAGATGGATTGGGGGGGAGGGAGAGGAGAGATGGATTGGGGGGGGAGGGAGAGGAGAGATGGATGGGGGGGAGGGAGAGGAGATATGGATTGGGGGGGAGGGAGAGGAGATATGGATTGGGGGAGGAGGGAGAGGAGAGATGGATTGGGGGGGAGGGAGAGGAGAGATGGATTGGGGGGGAGGGAGAGGAGAGATGGATTGGGGGGAGGGAGAGGAGAGATGGATTGGGGGGGAGGGGAAGAGATGGATTGGGGGAAGGGAGAGGAGAGATGGATGGTGGGAGGAGGGAGAGGAGAGATGGATGGGGGGGGAAGGGAGAGGAGAGATGGATGGTGGGAGGAGGGAGAGGAGAGATGGATGGTGGGAGGAGGGAGAGGAGAGATGGATGGGGGGAGGAGGGAGAGGAGCGATGGATGGTGGGAGGAGGGAGAGGAGCGATGGATGGTGGGAGGAGGGAGAGGAGAGATGGATGGTGGGAGGAGGGAGAGGAGAGATGGATGGAGGGAGAGGAGAGATGGATTGGGGGGGAGGGAGAGGAAGAGATGGATTGGGGGGGAGGGAGAGGAGAGATGGATTGGGGGGGAGGGAGCGGAGAGATGGATTGGGGGGGAGGGAGAGGAGAGATGGATTGGGGGGGAGGGAGAGGAGAGACGGATTGGGGGGGAGGGAGAGGAGAGATGGATTGGGGGGGAGGGAGAGGAGAGATGGATTGGGGGCGAGGGAGTGGAGAGATGGATTGGGGGGAGGGAGAGGAGAGATGGATTGGGGGGGAGG